>NC_139625.1:23708784-23743784 GCF_964638095.1 Poromitra crassiceps | reverse complement strand
AGAGAGAGAGAGAGGAGAGGCTCTGACTGTCTACCAGTGTTGATTTACAGCTTGTGAACTCAGAGATATGTACGCCTTCGAAGCTCGTACATATCGGATACACAGTCATTTACACGGCTCCTTACATAAGCATACAAAACACATTGCTTTGAGAGAGAGAGAGAGGTACACTGTGGAGGTGTGTTTGATCACCGGCACAGTGCATCTCCACTGTACTCCTGTGTCGGTCATACACTTCCCCTCGGTGATGTCACGGCTGTGTGGGAGTGTTGTGGCAGAGGGAGGGAGCCTCGCAGCCTCGTCGGGAGCACGTGGACAGGGGAGCAGCAACATATTGTATGCATGGCTGGGGGCTGGAGGAAGCACTCTGAGCTGAACCGAAAGCTGCCTCAGCCTGCGTGCCGCCTGAGAGTGGGAGCACATCACCCACCGCAGCAGCAGCGGGGAGAGAGGGAGAGAGAAATGAGAGAGTGAGAAAGAAGGAGCGAGGGAGGGGGCCGGAGTGAGCACAAGAAGGAACTGGAAAGGAGGACAGAGAGACAAGAGAGAGAAGAGGAGAGACGTGTGGAGTGCCAAGCCTCTCCCGGCTCCCGTCTCCCGGTGTTGTTGTTGTTGTGGTGGTGGCTTGGGGGGTCAAGATGAGCAGCCCGTGCCTGCTGCGCGCCACCCCTATCAGCCAACCCCGGCTCAGGGAGGTCAAGATCAGCTTGAAGACCACCAGTAGCAGGGAGACCACAGCCATCCGGAGCGGCAAGGAGGCGAGCAGTCGTCCCTATGCGGCCCCCCCGGAGAGAGAGGCCGCGGCGAGGGTCGGCGGGGCGAGCGTCAGCCGAAGCCGGAGCACGCCGCCGGCGCACCGGGCCCAGCGAGCCGAGAGCAGGCGGACGGCCAGGGGCAGCATCAAGCAGGAGCCCACGCACCACCCAGAGAGGAACGGGACCCTGCTGCACGTCCCTGTCCCCCCGGAGACCCCGGGACTCTCCCCCTTGTCCTCTTCCTCCCGAGACGCCCCGAGACGTCCGAGGCGCTCTGCCCCGCACCCTCCACCTCCTCCTCCTCCCCCCGCACCCTCCTCCTCCTCCTCCTCTTCCTCCTCGGCCAAGAGTATGAAGCGGGCGCGCTGGCTGAGCTACAGCACTTCCAACATCTGTTTCAACTCCATCCTGGAAGGACGCTTCAGGCAGCTGCAAGGTACAGGCTTCTGGGGCAAGAAGGTGGTGGTGGTGGAGATTGGAGGAGGTGTGGGTGAGAGAGAGAGAGAGAGAGAGAGAGAGAGAGAGACCATCTTCTCCCAACTCACAGATGAGTAAGGTAACACATTTCCCAACATGCCCCTCCCTCGCCCACCCTCTGTTTGTGTCTGGGCCAAGACAAGATGGGGGCGTGTGTGAGGCTAGTCTGTCAGCCTGTTGTCAGAACTGGAAAAGGCAGCAGAAAGTTAATGCTTCCGTAGCGGCGCTTTCATTAAATGTATCGTTATTTATTTATTTTCAGGAAGCTGTGGCTGATCTGCCCCAATTGTTCACTGACTTTGCGTTGAATATTTCATAGAGCAAACTTCTAAAAAGGTTGTGCTGTTGTCCCCCACACTCACTGTCGTTCGTTGGTCATTAGCGTTACATACTTTTATGCGCTCAATTCTCTTTAGAATAACAACTAACATTTATCATTTGATATTGCCGCCCGTTCTCTATGGCCCGTTCTATGAACCTCCCTTTATAAACCGTATAGCATAGTTGTTTAAGTGGACGATGCATTAGTGTGATGACCCTTTTTGGCTCCAACGACTCACTTCTTCAGGTTTGTTTACGTAGGCGGTGTAAAAAAAAATCAATATCTCTGACGGTTTAATTCTCCCTCCCTGTGATATTGGGATGAACAAGGTTTTCCGTCACTGTGGATTTTTCTTAGCTTGCACTATGCCATCCAACTCCCTGATGACAAGAGTGCATTAGTGAGTGGAAGAAAATGGAGGAGATGGAGGATCAGAGAGAGGGAAGAAGACTTTTTTTTCTGCCTCAGGTAGATTTCAAGTATTGACTGATTGTAAAGAGTGCAGAGGAAACTGATACATGAAGAGGAACAAACTTTCAAGCATTCCTAAAAATCAGAGGGGTTGTTCGCAGCCGAGAGTATCAATCCACCATTTGCATTCCACCAAATTTGATTTGCTTTTCGTCTTAATTGATCCGGGTTGAGTGCTGATGAGGGAGGATCTCTTTAACGAGGGAGACCTGGCCTAGACAGCAGCAGAACACACAGATAGTCTGATAATAATGTAGAGACTGAGGGAAAGAGAGCGATTGAAGAAACACTTAGCCTACTAGTTTCAATCTATATTTGGCATTCACTTACTTTAACCATTCACCCGTTTTCGGATCTCTTCGTTAGAGTCTGACATGCTCATTTGTGTTGATTTGTGCTGCTCTGTTCTGAGAGCGCTTCAGTTGGCTTGGCTTGTTTGTTCCACTTTGCCTCGTCATTTTCTTGTCACACTGTGTTTCCACACACGACACAGTGTTTCTATCCTTCTACTCCTCTTGTTACAAAAATCTGCCATGTGTTTGAGCCGCCAAATTATGCGAATATTCACATTATGTTCTTAACGAGTTTGTCGAGCTTGCCAGTACAGTAGTACAAAGAAAATAATCTTTTTGCAACTTTCCCTAAGCCATCATAATTCAAAATGCAGGTCTGTTTGCTCCAACATCAACAGACCTTTACAGCCTCATCATGAATCTGGTGTTCAGTGGTTCAGACAGTTCTTGTATCAACAACTCAGCCAATCAGTTTTGGAGTGAAAACATGTCTTCAATCACCTTCCAAACAAAGCCAAGTGTCACAGCGCAGTTTAGCTTGATGTACCTTTTGGTTTATTACCATAACTACATATTTTGGCTATCTCATATTTGTTTAGGGTAAACATTAATATGTAGCTCCTTTAACATCCAAGCTAAACCAGCCAGGAGCGTTTGGAATGAACTAGGAATTCCTAGGCTCACCCGCTGTGCGGCCTCGCCCGCCCTGCAGCTTGCATATGCAGCTTGGCTGCGGCGCGGCCTCGTCCGCCCTGCAGCTCAACCGCTGTGCGGGCTCACTTGCTCCCTCGCCCGCTGTGCAGGCCCAGTTGCTCTTATGACATCACTGATGACCACTGCGCATCGCATACGCGCCTGCTCTATGACATCACTGATGACATCATCACTGATGACATCACAAAAATTTAAACAGAGACGGACATTGCCCAGATGCTCCCTTTATATAATAAAAAGGAGGAGGAGGATGAATGAGTTAATGTTAGCATTTAGATGGCACGGCATAGGTTATACACATATACAGGGTGAAGCCTCACCTGCTTCCACGCTGCACCTCAGTACTACTGTAAGTTTCATCACGATGCAATATTATATTGATTCTTTGGACAACGATATGATATTTGCTGATATCACAAAGTCTGCCACGATGCGATTTTGATTCGATTCAGGGGCCTGCGATTGATTTGAGACTGTATGCTGATTTAAACACAATCAGTTACATTTCAACTCACATTAAGCAACTCAAATATTATTTCACAATTTAATTTCTGAGCTCTTCCAGACATTTAAATGAAAAACAATATATCTGTTGTTCAAAGTGCCAAATTTCTCATGTTTAAGTGCAAATTATATGATCAGTTAACTTAAAGAGCCCTTGATGACCTTTTCAATTATGAACATAAGCCATGCACATCTATGCTTCATCACCTTGGATTTACAAGGCCTATGACGATATGGTGATAGATATCGATGTTTTCACTTTCGATCCATACACGATACGATATGTATCCTCCCACCCCTACTCGGTACGCCCATCGCTCCCGTGGGGGTGCGCCTCGGTCCCCCGTGTGGGCAACACGACCCCCCCCCCCCCCCCCCCCCCCGTCGCCTTCAGCTCCTCGGCCAGCACGCTCTGTGGCTGTGGCCCCGCCTCCAGCTCCTCAGCCAGCACGCTCTGTGGCTGTGGCCCCGCCCCCGCCACCTCCAGCTCCTCGGCCAGCACGCTCTGTGGCTGTGCTGAAGCTCCTCTCCAGCGTGCAGAAGCCTCATGGATACGAGACCAGATGATACACGCTACAAACAAACTTTTTGGTTGTCTTACAGCTCCCGGTCAAAAGCAATCTCTTTCCTTGGTTTAAGCAATGAAGTTCCTGCCGATCGCAAATGACTTCCTGTATTTATCAACTTTTTCCCCAAGACTAGTAGTATCCAACTTTATTCCAAAAACATGCTGCCTTCTCCCGCAGCCATATTATGCTTCTTGCTTGTCTCACTAGGGCCCTCGAGCACCTGAACAGTGTTCCCTTGATTGGTGGATCGGCCCGCCCACCTAGCCAGTAGCCAATAACATTTACCCACATTGCATTCAAACATGGCAGGTAACTGACAGCTAAACTAAGCAATGACTGCTCATGACTAAACAATGACAGTTCCTGATTAACGTGATAGGAGCACGTTAACGTGCATAACAGCTTAATATTGACAGTTAATCTAACCACTGAGAGCTCTTAAATGAAGTCAACAGATTGGACGTCACACAAGTGAGAGGTGAAGTGTGTCACCAGGGAGAGCCGTGCTGAAATGATGGAGCAGGTGTTTGTGTTGTGTTTAACAAGGTGCCATGCCCCTAGGGCAGGTAGCAGTGGCATGACTCAGGCATGCAGGGGTGTGTGTTCTGTTCCGGCACATCCATCCAGTAAGAGCTGACTGTGGGAAAAGACGGATCAGGCTGTATACAGGGAAAAGCCATCAGCATGAATAAGTCATGGGGCTTTGGCTAAAGTCAGAAGAGTGGATGAGAGTTGACTAAGTAAAAGCATGTGAAACAGAGGCATGTTTAGTCAGGCTTGTGCTGATACACCACTGGCTGAGAGGGAAGCAGGGAAGTCGGAAAGAGCAGCACTGATGAGGTGCTGGTGCTCAAGTGCAGACCACTGTGGAAAAACTGTGACTGGAACTACAAATGTTGGTTGTACAACTGTAGTGCTGATACAAAAATACAACAGTGGTAGCATAATAGGTACATCAGCACAGCCAAACAGAAATTATACAGTATTTTAATTACTTTACTGCGTATTATCCACTTTCCTAATTGAGTTATACCGAATTTGCACATCTTTCAAATCCAGCTCCTCCCTTTTCATAAGGGAGGAGTATATTATACATTTCTGTGTCATGTCTGAATGGATTTCATCAATAAAATCAATAAAGGATTTGTTGCTTTCACATGGATTTGCCTGAAGAGCTTTGCATGTTTTTAACATTGCTCATAAAGCAGGTCTGCAGTCCAGCTTACATGATACCCCTTACAAGAATTTAGGCCCTAATTTTTATTTCTTCTGATTTTTCCCCATTTTCACTTTGCCAATTTTATCCCCCATGCTGCCTTATTGGCTGCCCCGGTCACTGCTCTACCCTCTGCTGATCTAGGGAGAGCCGTAGAATAGCACCATGCTTCCTCCGACACATGCGCAGTAGCCAGCCGCTTCTTTTCACGTGACAGGGGAAGCTTCACCTGTAGGACATAGCACGTGGGAGGATCACGCTATTCCCACCACCTTCCACCCCGACCAGGTGCCCTGACCGACCAGAGGAGGCGCTAGTGCAGCGACCAGGACACATACCCCCAATCCGGCTTCCCACCGTCAGGCACAGCAATCGTGCCTCTATGGACGCCCGACCAAGCCGGAGGTAACACGTGGATACGAACCTGCAACCCTCATGTTGGTAGGCAGGGAATCTACCACTGCTCTACCCGGACGCCCAGGCCCTAAATTCTTGCAAGGGGTTTTGTATCATGTAAGCTAAACAGAACAGGGTTTTAATGGGAAGGCTTTGTTCATCAGTGAGTATACAGAGGGCTGTTTGTCAGAGTGAGTGTGTTGAACTACTCATCTGGAGACAGCTCAGACAGCAGGACACATGCAGCAGTAGCGTTCCATGCTTGCTAAATGGTGGAGATCTGAGCTCTGTATCTCCTCTCAGGGTGTAGTGATGCGGGACCATATGGGGGAACCGTTTGGGGATGTAGTGGTCCTGTGTTTCTGCCGCTGTCCTAGTCACTTCAGCTCTACAATCCTCTGGAGGTGCCACCAGCACCACAAATAGCCCAGAAAGCATGATTTGTCACGAGCTATCTCCTTCTCATGGTATAAATGCACTGTAATACCAACTGTCATGTTTCTCCCCCTCCATCGAGGCTTTCTGTTTTCTGCGCCGCTGACAGGAATGTGTTCCTGATGGGCTTAATCAAGGCTGACAGCCATAATGGAGTTCTGAGTCCAACACAGCAGACGGCTATTTGCATGTTTTAATCGTCATTACTTTTTCATAGCAGTATGTATCTCAGGTGGATGTGTTAGGGTGGCATCATGTGCTGTTGTTCTGCTGTGGGGAGCAGAATGTAGCAGTATGTATCTCAGGTGGATGTGTTAGGGTGGCACCATGTGTTGTTCTGCTGTGAGGAGCAGAATGTAGCAGTATGTATCTCAGGTGGATGTGTTAGGGTGGCACCATGTGTTGTTCTGCTGTGGGGAGCAGAATGTAGCAGTATGTATCTCAGGTGGATGTGTTGGTGGCACCATGTGTTGTTCTGCTGTGGGGAGCAGAATGTAGCAGTATGTATCTCAGGTGGATGTGTTAGGGTGGCACCATGTGTTGTTCTGCTGTGGGGAGCAGAATGTAGCAGTATGTATCTCAGGTGGATGTGTTAGGGTGGCACCATGTGTTCTGCTGTGGGGAGCAGAATGTAGCAGTATGTATCTCAGGTGGATGTGTTAGGGTGGCACCATGTGTTGTTCTGCTGTGGGGAGCAGAATGTAACAGTATGTATCTCAGGTGGATGTGTTAGGGTGGCATCATGTGTTGTTGTTCTGCTGTGGGGAGCAGAATGTAGCAGTATGTATCTCAGGTGGATGTGTTAGGGTGGCACCATGTGTTGTTCTGCTGTGGGGAGCAGAATGTAGCAGTATGTATCTCAGGTGGATGTGTTAGGGTGGCACCATGTGTTGTTCTGCTGTGAGGAGCAGAATGTAGCAGTATGTATCTCAGGTGGATGTGTTAGGGTGTCACCATGTGTTGTTCTGCTGTGGGGAGCAGAATGTAGCAGTATGTATCTCAGGTGGATGTGTTAGGGTGGCATCATGTGTTGTTCTGCTGTGAGGAGCAGAATGTAGCAGTATGTATCTCAGGTGGATGTGTTAGGGTGGCATCATGTGTTGTTCTGCTGTGAGGAGCAGAATGTAGCAGTATGTATATCAGGTGGATGTGTTAGGGTGGCACCATGTGTTGTTCTGCTGTGGGGAGCAGAATGTAGCAGTATGTATCTCAGGTGGATGTGTTAGGGTGGCACCATGTGCTGTTCTGCTGTGGGGAGCAGACTGTAGTAGTATGTATCTCAGGTGGATGTGTTAGGGTGGCATCATGTGTTGTTCTGCTGTGGGGAGCAGAATGTAGCAGTATGTATCTCAGGTGGATGTGTTAGGGTGGCACCATGTGTTGTTGTTCTGCTGTGGGGAGCAGAATGTAGCAGTATGTATCTCAGGTGGATGTGTTAGGGTGGCACCATGTGTTGTTGTTCTGCTGTGGGGAGCAGAATGTAGCAGTATGTATCTCAGGTAGATGTGTTAGGGTGGCATCATGTGTTGTTCTGCTGTGGGGAGCAGAATGTAGCAGTATGTATCTCAGGTGGATTTGTTAGAGTGGCATCATGTGTTGTTCTGCTGTGGGGAGCAGAATGTAGCAGTATGTATCTCAGGTGGATGTGTTAGGGTGGCACCATGTGTTGTTCTGCTGTGGGGAGCAGAATGTAGCAGTATGTATCTCAGGTGGATGTGTTAGGGTGGCATCATGTGTTGTTCTGCTGTGGGGAGCAGAATGTAGCAGTATGTATCTCAGGTGGATGTGTTAGGGTGGCATCATGTGTTGTTCTGCTGTGAGGAGCAGAATGTAGCAGTATGTATCTCAGGTGGATGTGTTAGGGTGGCACCATGTGTTGTTGTTCTGCTGTGGGGAGCAGAATGTAGCAGTATGTATCTCAGGTGGATGTGTTAGGGTGGCATCATGTGTTGTTCTGCTGTGGGGAGCAGAATGTAGCAGTATGTATCTCAGGTGGATGTGTTAGGGTGGCATCATGTGTTGTTCTGCTGTGAGGAGCAGAATGTAGCAGTATGTATCTCAGGTGGATGTGTTAGGGTGGCATCATGTGTTGTTGTTCTGCTGTGGGGAGCAGAATGTAGCAGTATGTATCTCAGGTGGATGTGTTAGGGTGGCACCATGTGCTGTTCTGCTGTGGGGAACAGAATGTAGCAGTATGTATCTCAGGTGGATGTGTTAGGGTGGCATCATGTGCTGTTCTGCTGTGGGGAACAGAATGTAGCAGTATGTATCTCAGGTGGATGTGTTAGGGTGGCATCATGTGCTGTTCTGCTGTGGGGAACAGAATGTAGCAGTATGTATCTCAGGTGGATGTGTTAGGGTGGCATCATGTGTTGTTCTGCTGTGGGGAACAGAATGTAGCAGTATGTATCTCAGGTGGATGTGTTAGGGTGGCATCATGTGTTGTTCTGCTGTGGGGAACAGAATGTAGCAGTATGTATCTCAGGTGGATGTGTTAGGGTGGCATCATGTGTTGTTGTTCTGCTGTGGGGAGCAGAATGTAGCAGTATGTATCTCAGGTGGATGTGTTAGGGTGGCACCATGTGCTGTTGTTCTGCTGTGGAGAGCAGAATTAACCTATACTTTATTTAAGGAACTCTGCAGTGCAATGGTTAACACAACATGACCGTCGATTCTTTCTTACATTGTGGTCGTTGTGGATGCTGAGACTGGGAGTTGGAGTGGAGTGTTGGGTACTTACTACTTACTGGGTCATTTTCAACAGTTCTAGAGAGAACTAATGTGTTTCCTGCTCTATTTTCTTGGCTGGGTCTCCATAGACTAAACCTGAAAGGCTGCATCTCAATCACATCCTCTAGGCCTAGTGAGGCCTACTACTTTCTCCCTGATCCCTCTTGGGCTCTTTCATCTGTCCTCCTTTTCTTTCCCCCACTCATTTCAGATTTACCTTTGGACCAATCACGCTCTTGCTCTCTCTCTCTCTCTCTCTCTCTCTCTCTCTCTCTCTCTCTCTCTCTCTCTCTCTCTCAATTCAATTCAATTCAATTCAAAGAGGCTTTATTGGCATGACCTGCATAGTGAATTACAGTATTGCCAATGCACATTGTACATGGTAGTACAGACAGGGAAAAATACAGTTTGTAACATACCAAACAGAAAACATGTTACTGTAACAGGTAGTTCGAACAACAACAACCATGTCAACAATATTTTGGAATGAAATATATACAGCTATATACATTGATTGTGCTGGAAATAGTCTCTCTCTCTCTCTCTCTCTCTCTCTCTCTCTCTCTCTCTCTCTCTTTCCCTCCCTCTCCTTTAATTTGCTCTCTTGGGCTGATGTCTCCAATATTTTAAACTCTCTCTCTCTCTCTCTCTCTCTCTCTCTCTCTCACCCTACCGCGGCGCTGGGCCAGTCGTCCTGCCGGGGTCATAAGATGGTAAAGTCAGGACACTCAGACAGTCAGTCAGTCACTCATGGACGTTTAGTGAGTTTGGCGGGAAAATAGCTGTAGCTCGGGATAGGAAGATGGTAGAGAGCAAGGTTTGAGGGGTGGGTAGAAATAGTGGCTAGGGGGATATGGGGGGTGTTTGCGGGGGAGGGAAAAGGGGCCAAAGGGATAGGAAGGTGCTAGAGAGTCAGGATTTGAGGGGTGGGTTGGATTAGTGGCTAGGGGGATATGGGTGGTGGTGTTTGTTTGTTTGTTTTTGTTTTTTTTGGGGGGGGGGGCACTGTAGTCTAAAAGGTTTGCACTTGTTCTCTTTCTCCCTGTCTTTCTTCCCCTCTCAGTGTTACTTCTCCTCCCTCTCCTCCTGTTCCTTCCTTGTCTGTTCTGTGCAGCCGGGGCTCTGAATCATTTATTACACAAGTCATTAAGATGCAGTCCTTTGCACTTTCCCTCATTGGGATCAGGAATAAACAGGGAACACACAGGGCGAGGATGTCTCATCACCAACTGTTAACCTGTTAAACATTGAAGGGCTGTGTGTGTGTGTGTGTGTGTGTGTGTGTGTGTGTGTGTGTGTGTGTGTGTGTGTGTGTGTGTGTGCGCGCGCGCGCGCGCGCGGGGGGTACAACCAAGGTTACTATAGTCAACATATAGTGTGGTCCCACAGGGAAACTTCCCTTCTTCCTTGTCCCAGATTCTTCTTACATATCTCACTACAGGTGTACTCAAAAATGTTTAAAAAACAAAGAACATACGCCCACCCTTGTAGCATAATTGCTAGCATGAAATTAAAGCTCATAATGAATTATTATTTTATGAGTTATGTACAGTAATACCGTTTTTGTGCATAAAATTGTCTGTATTTTGGAAATAATGGCTAATCAATAAGCTAGCAAGAACTTCCTCCAATGGATATTTAAGCATGGAACATACTCCGCCAGCCTCGTCTTTCAGCTTTGCCGACGGCAGTTAGACCTATACTCGGCTCAGCTTGACGAGGGGTCGCAGGGGAGTCCCCAGCAAAATGAGTAAATTGTATGATTTCACTAGGATTTCAATGACTAGAAGTTAGCCCAAGGAAAGAATGTAGTGCATATACTAGGGCTGGGTCGGTTTGAAAATTTTAAAACCGGTTCGATATTGCCGTCTAAACCGGATCGAACCGGTATACCGATTTTTTTTGTAATTTTTTTTTTTTAAGCAGGGCTCCCGAGTGTGGCCCATACCTGTCTGTAGTGCAACTTCAGTCCACCTGATAGCGATAATACACCTCTAAGCTGGTACTGTCAACCAGCAATGATACTGAATAAAAAGAAGCAGGACACCTGTGTAACAAACACACCCTGTATTTATTTCTCATAACTATTCAGCTTAACTTTTCTTCAAACATCAACATAATAAACAAAATAAGACTTTTGCATACTAGTGCAACTTGAGAAGAGGCTAATACGAACAATAGTGCAATCAGAATGGACTGGCAAAAAAAAAAAAAAAAAAAAATGGTTTTTCGGTTCGCACGTGATCAAACCGGTTTGGGCTCGTACACCGAACCGAACCGGTAAAACCGGAAATCGACCCATGCCTAGCATATACTTGGGAATAGCTTTCACTCTCTCCTGTTATCTCCCCAAGTGGGCAATGTTTGTTTCAATTTTTGTACCACACTGATGATGTCACAATGTCTAATGTCTATGACATCATCAGTGATGTCATCAGTGACATCATTATTGAAAAAAAAATCATCTTATGACATCACTGATGATGTCATAGGCATTGTGACATCATCAGTGATGTCATAGGCATTGTGACATCAGTGAGAGTGGAGGCCGCACCGCGGCTCAGCTGCGTGCGGCGAGCCCGCACAGTGGGTGAGCCTAGGGTTTCGGCCCCGGAGCCGCGGCGTAGCCCTCGGCGCATTCGGCGGGGGCTTTGATGTTGTAGCATGTTTTCTGCATTAGTCTTTGGAGCACTAACTTTGTTATGGTGGAACTTAATGCTAAATACAGGCTGCCTTTAAGACTAAATCTGTTATGATATTCACAGACAGTTACAGTATAAGAATCTATTAAATAGGGGGGGGGGGGCGTGTGTGTGTGTGTGTGTGTGTGTGTGTGTGTGTGTGTGTGTGTGTGTGTGTGTGTGTGTGTGTGCGTGTGTGTGCGTGTAGGTGGCAGATCCGCCGGTGTGTTAACTTGCGATATGATTTAAAGAGTGTGTGTGATCCCAGCAAGATGTGTCACCATGTGGGAAGTGCTGCTCACCCTTATAACACCTTTCAAGGTCTCTGCTGCAAATCACTCTCTGCATCTCTCTGCCCTGCTGTTCACTCTCTGCATCTCTCTGCCCTGCTGTTCACTCTCTGCATCTCTTTACCCTGCTGTTCACTCTCTGCATCCCTCTGCCCTGCTGTTCACTCTCTGCATCTCTCTGTCCTGCTGTTCACTCTCTGCATCCCTCTGCCCTGCTGTTCACTCTCTGCATCTCTCTGTCCTGCTGTTCACTCTCTACATCTCTCTGCCCTGCTGTTCACTCTCTGCATCTCTCTGCCCTGCTGTTCACTCTCTGCATCCCTCTGCCCTGCTGTTCACTCTCTGCCCTGCTGTTCACTCTCTGCATCTCTCTGTCCTGCTGTTCACTCTCTACATCTCTCTGCCCTGCTGTTCACTCTCTGCCCTGCTGTTCACTCTCTGCATCTCTCTGCCCTGCTGTTCACTCTCTGCCCTGCTGTTCACTCTCTGCATCTCTCTGTCCTGCTGTTCACTCTCTGCATCTCTCTGCCCTGCTGTTCACTCTCTGCATCTCTCTGCCCTGCTGTTCACTCTCTGCATCTCTTTACCCTGCTGTTCACTCTCTGCATCCCTCTGCCCTGCTGTTCACTCTCTGCATCTCTCTGTCCTGCTGTTCACTCTCTGCATCCCTCTGCCCTGCTGTTCACTCTCTGCATCTCTCTGTCCTGCTGTTCACTCTCTGCATCCCTCTGCCCTGCTGTTCACTCTCTGCATCTCTCTGTCCTGCTGTTCACTCTCTACATCTCTCTGCCCTGCTGTTCACTCTCTGCCCTGCTGTTCACTCTCTGCATCTCTCTGCCCTGCTGTTCACTCTCTACATCTCTCTACCCTACTGTTCACTCTCTGCATCCCTCTGCCCTGCTGTTCACTCTCTGCATCTCTCTGCCCTGCTGTTCACTCTCTGCATCCCTCTGCCCTGCTGTTCACTCTCTGTATCTCTCTGCCCTGCTGTTCACTCTCTGCATCTCTCTGCCCTGCTGTTCACTCTCTACATCTCTCTGCCCTGCTGTTCACTCTCTGCATCTCTCTGCCCTGCTGTTCACTCTCTGCATCTCTCTACCCTGCTGTTCACTCTCTGCATCCCTCTGCCCTGCTGTTCACTCTCTGCATATCTCTGTCCTGCTGTTCACTCTCTGCATCTCTCTGCCCTGCTGTTCACTCTCTGCATCCCTCTGCCCTGCTGTTCACTCTCTACATCTCTCTGCCCTGCTGTTCACTCTCTGCATCTCTCTGCCCTGCTGTTCACTCTCTGCATCCCTCTGCCCTGCTGTTCACTCTCTGCATCTCTCTACCCTGCTGTTCACTCTCTGCATCCCTCTGCCCTGCTGTTCACTCTCTGCATCTCTCTGTCCTGCTGTTCACTCTCTGCATCTCTCTGCCCTGCTGTTCACTCTCTGCATCCCTCTGCCCTGCTGTTCACTCTCTACATCTCTCTGCCCTGCTGTTCACTCTCTGCATCTCTCTGCCCTGCTGTTCACTCTCTGCATCTCTCTACCCTGCTGTTCACTCTCTGCATCCCTCTGCCCTGCTGTTCACTCTCTGCATCTCTCTGTCCTGCTGTTCACTCTCTGCATCTCTCTGCCCTGCTGTTCACTCTCTGCATCTCTGCCCTGCTGTTCACTCTCTGCATCTCTCTGCCCTGCTGTTCACTCTCTGCATCTCTCTCTGCCCTGCTGTTCACTCTGCATCTCTCTGCCCTGCTGTTCACTCTCTGCATCTCTCTGCCCTGCTGTTCACTCTCTGCATCTCTCTACCCTGCTGTTCACTCTCTGCATCTCTCTGCCCTGCTGTTCACTCTCTGCATCTCTCTGTCCTGCTGTTCACTCTCTGCATCTCTCTGCCCTACTGTTCACTCTCTGCATCTCTCTGCCCTGCTGTTCACTCTCTGCATCTCTCTGCCCTGCTGTTCACTCTCTGCATCTCTCTGCCCTGCTGTTCACTCTCTGCATCTCTCTGCCCTACTGTTCACTCTCTGCATCTCTCTGCCCTGCTGTTCACTCTCTGCATCTCTCTGCCCTACTGTTCACTCTCTGCATCTCTCTGCCCTGCTGTTCACTCTCTGCATCTCTCTGCCCTGCTGTTCACTCTCTGCATCTCTCTGCCCTGCTGTTCACTCTGCATCTCTCTACCCTGCTGTTCACTCTCTACCCTGCTGTTCACTCTCTGCATCTCTCTGCCCTGCTGTTCACTCTCTACATCTCTCTGTCCTGCTGTTCACTCTCTACATCTCTCTGCCCTGCTGTTCACTCTCTACATCTCTCTGCCCTGCTGTTCACTCTCTGCATCTCTCTGCCCTGCTGTTCACTCTGCATCTCTCTACCCTGCTGTTCACTCTCTACCCTGCTGTTCACTCTCTGCATCTCTCTGCCCTGCTGTTCACTCTCTACATCTCTCTGCCCTGCTGTTCACTCTCTGCATCTCTCTGTCCTGCTGTTCACTCTCTACATCTCTCTGCCCTGCTGTTCACTCTCTGCATCTCTCTGCCCTGCTGTTCACTCTCTGCATCTCTCTGCCCTGCTGTTCACTCTCTGCATCTCTCTGCCCTGCTGTTCACTCTCTACATCTCTCTGCCCTGCTGTTCACTCTCTGCATCTCTCTGCCCTGCTGTTCACTCTCTGCATCTCTCTGCCCTGCTGTTCACTCTCTGCATCTCTCTGCCCTGCTGTTCACTCTCTGCATCTCTCTGCCCTGCTGTTCACTCTCTGCATCTCTCTGCCCTGCTGTTCACTCTCTGCATCTCTGCCTGCTGTTCACTCTCTGCCCTGCTGTTCACTCTCTGCATCTCTCTGCCCTGCTGTTCACTCTCTGCATCTCTCTGTCCTGCTGTTCACTCTCTACATCTCTCTGCCCTGCTGTTCACTCTGCATCTCTCTGTCCTGCTGTTCACTCTCTGCATCTCTCTGCCCTGCTGTTCACTCTGCATCTCTCTGCCCTGCTGTTCACTCTCTGCATCTCTCTGCCCTGCTGTTCACTCTCTGCATCTCTCTGTCCTGCTGTTCACTCTCTGCATCCCTCTGCCCTGCTGTTCACTCTGCATCTCTCTGTCCTGCTGTTCACTCTCTACATCTCTCTGCCCTGCTGTTCACTCTGCATCTCTCTGTCCTGCTGTTCACTCTCTGCATCTCTCTGCCCTGCTGTTCACTCTGCATCTCTCTGTCCTGCTGTTCACTCTGCATCTCTCTGCCCTGCTGTTCACTCTCTGCATCTCTCTGCCCTGCTGTTCACTCTCTGCATCTCTCTGTCCTGCTGTTCACTCTCTGCATCCCTCTGCCCTGCTGTTCACTCTGCATCTCTCTGTCCTGCTGTTCACTCTCTACATCTCTCTGCCCTGCTGTTCACTCTGCATCTCTCTGCCCTGCTGTTCACTCTCTGCATCTCTCTGCCCTGCTGTTCACTCTGCATCTCTCTGCCCTGCTGTTCACTCTGCATCTCTCTGCCCTGCTGATCACTCTGCATCTCTCTGCCCTGCTGTTCACTCTGCATCTCTCTGCCCTGCTGTTCACTCTGCATCTCTCTGCCCTGCTGTTCACTCTGCATCCCTCTGCCCTGCTGTTCACTCTCTGCATCCCTCTGCCCTGCTGTTCACTCTGCATCTCTCTGCCCTGCTGTTCACTCTCTACATCTCTCTGCCCTGCTGTTCACTCTCTGCATCTCTCTGCCCTGCTGTTCACTCTGCATCTCTCTGCCCTGCTGTTCACTCTCTGCATCCCTCTGCCCTGCTGTTCACTCTCTACATCTCTCTGCCCTGCTGTTCACTCTCTGCATCTCTCTGCCCTGCTGTTCACTCTCTGCATCTCTCTGCCCTGATGTTCACTCTCTGTATCTCTCTGCCCTGCTGTTCACTCTCTGCATCCCTCTGCCCTGCTGTTCACTCTGCATCTCTCTGCCCTGCTGTTCACTCTCTGCATCTCTCTGTCCTGCTGTTCACTCTCTACATCTCTCTGCCCTGCTGTTCACTCTCTACATCTCTCTGTCCTGCTGTTCACTCTCTACATCTCTCTGCCCTGCTGTTCACTCTCTACATCTCTCTGCCCTGCTGTTCACTCTCTACATCTCTCTGTCCTGCTGTTCACTCTCTACATCTCTCTGCCCTGCTGTTCACTCTCTACATCTCTCTGCCCTGCTGTTCACTCTCTACATCTCTCTGTCCTGCTGTTCACTCTCTACATCTCTCTGCCCTGCTGTTCACTCTCTGCATCTCTCTGCCCTGCTGTTCACTCTCTGCATCTCTCTGTCCTGCTGTTCACTCTCTACATCTCTCTGCCCTGCTGTTCACTCTCTACATCTCTCTGTCCTGCTGTTCACTCTCTACATCTCTCTGCCCTGCTGTTCACTCTCTACATCTCTCTGCCCTGCTGTTCACTCTCTACATCTCTCTGCCCTGCTGTTCACTCTCTACATCTCTCTGCCCTGCTGTTCACTCTCTACATCTCTCTGCCCTGCTGTTCACTCTCTGCATCTCTCTGCCCTGCTGTTCACTCTCTACATCTCTCTGCCCTGCTGTTCACTCTCTACATCTCTCTGCCCTGCTGTTCACTCTCTACATCTCTCTGCCCTGCTGTTCACTCTCTACATCTCTGCCCTGCTGTTCACTCTCTACATCTCTCTGCCCTGCTGTTCACTCTCTACATCTCTCTGCCCTGCTGTTCACTCTCTACATCTCTCTGTCCTGCTGTTCACTCTCTGCATCTCTCTGCCCTGCTGTTCACTCTCTACATCTCTCTGCCCTGCTGTTCACTCTCTACATCTCTGCCCTGCTGTTCACTCTCTACATCTCTCTGCCCTGCTGTTCACTCTGCATCTCTCTGCCCTGCTGTTCACTCTCTGCATCTCTCTGCCCTGCTGTTCACTCTCTACATCTCTCTGCCCTGCTGTTCACTCTCTACATCTCTGCCCTGCTGTTCACTCTCTACATCTCTCTGCCCTGCTGTTCACTCTGCATCTCTCTGCCCTGCTGTTCACTCTCTACATCTCTCTGTCCTGCTGTTCACTCTCTGCATCTCTCTGCCCTGCTGTTCACTCTCTGTATCTCTGCCCTGCTGTTCACTCTCTGCATCTCTCTGCCCTGCTGTTCACTCTCTACATCTCTCTGCCCTGCTGTTCACTCTCTACATCTCTCTGCCCTGCTGTTCACTCTCTGCATCTCTCTGCCCTGCTGTTCACTCTCTGTATCTCTGCCCTGCTGTTCACTCTCTACATCTCTCTGCCCTGCTGTTCACTCTCTGCATCTCTCTGCCCTGCTGTTCACTCTCTGCATCTCTCTGCCCTGCTGTTCACTCTCTGTATCCCTCTGCCCTGCTGTTCACTCTCTGCATCTCTCTGCCCTGCTGTTCACTCTCTGCATCTCTCTGCCCTGCTGTTCACTCTCTGTATCCCTCTGCCCTGCTGTTCACTCTCTGCATCTCTCTGCCCTGCTGTTCACTCTCTGCATCTCTCTGCCCTGATGTTCACTCTCTGCATCTCTCTGTCCTGCTGTTCCCAAGTTTCCATGTTATATTGCAGCATAATTAAATACACCCACACTTCTCTCGTTATGTGCTTGATATGATTATGCTGCACGGGCACGGCCATATTGGGAGGATAAGGAGAGATTAAATGAAAGATTCTCCATGGTTTGGAAATATACTTTTGTGGCAGGCAGTGTGTTTCTTCTGATTGGCAGAAAGTTTCCCGCGTTCTCCCAAACTGAAAATGTTGAAGTCTTGCCGGCATGTCAGTGGTTTTAAAAGGCAAAATAGGAACAGCAAATGATTCCTGCTGCCCCCTCTGTACTCTTACAGCAGATCTCAACCCCCCTCTGTACTCTTACAGCAGATCTCAACCCCCCTCTGTACTCTTACAGCAGATTTCAACCCCCCTCTGTACTCTTACAGCAGATCTCAACCCCCCTCTGTACTCTTACAGCAGATCTCAACCCCCCTCTGTACTCTTACAGCAGATCTCAACCCCCCCTCTGTACTCTTACAGCAGATCTCAACCCCCCTCTGTACTCTTACAGCAGATCTCAACCCCCCTCTGTACTCATACAGCAGATCTCAACCCCCCCTCTGTACTCTTACAGCAGATCTCAACCCTCCCTCTGTACTCTTACAGCAGATCTCAACCCCCCTCTGTACTCTTACAGCAGATCTCAACCCCCCTCTGTACTCTTACAGCAGATCTCAACCCCCCTCTGTACTCTTACAGCAGATCTCAACCCCCCTCTGTACTCTTACAGCAGATCTCAACCCTCCCTCTGTACTCTTACAGCAGATCTCAACCCCCCTCTGTACTCTTACAGCAGATCTCAACCCCCCTCTGTACTCATACAGCAGATCTCAACCCCCCTCTGTACTCTTACAGCAGATCTCAACCCCCCCTCTGTACTCTTACAGCAGATCTCAACCCCCCTCTGTACTCTTACAGCAGATCTCAACCCTCCCTCTGTACTCTTACAGCAGATCTCAACCCCCCTCTGTACTCTTACAGCAGATCTCAACCCCCCTCTGTACTCATACAGCAGATCTCAACCCCCCTCTGTACTCTTACAGCAGATCTCAACCCCCCCTCTGTACTCTTACAGCAGATCTCAACCCCCCTCTGTACTCTTACAGCAGATCTCAACCCCCCCTCTGTACTCTTACAGCAGATCTCAACCCTCCCTCTGTACTCTTACAGCAGATCTCAACCCCCCTCTGTACTCTTACAGCAGATCTCAACCCTCCCTCTGTACTCTTACAGCAGATCTCAACCCCCCTCTGTACTCTTACAGCAGATCTCAACCCCCCTCTGTACTCTTACAGCAGATCTCAACCCCCCTCTGTACTCTTACAGCAGATCTCAACCCCCCTCTGTACTCTTACAGCAGATCTTATTTGGACTTGGATTGCTTGCAACTTGTGATGATAGTCATGCATCATCTTTGCAATATTGAGCATTTGCAGAGGTTGTGATATTTGACTGGTGCGATGATGTCACTAGAGGAGAGTTTACACCACTTGATATAGTGCAGAGGTTGTCAAATGTTTTTCAGCCAAGGACCCCTTACAAGATAGAAAATATACCGGGGACCCCCTCATTCTGATTTGTGATTTTGGGCTAAGCTTAATTGTTTCCACGGTAACGTGCTTGACTTTTAAATTGATAGGTTTGTTAGATTAGAATGTAATCCATGAACCATTTTAGATTTAAAGCATAACATATTTTCGTTGAACTATGAAGCTTTTGCACACACACACACAAAAAAGTATTTATTTTTATTTTCCTGAAAACTTTTCGCGGACCCCCTGGCAAAGTGCCGCTTACCCCTGGGGGTCCCCGGACCCCCATTTGAGAACCACTGACATAGTGTACTATCAGGAAAGAGATGGCCTGTACTGTGTGAGTGTTCACTGGATGATGTGACTGATCCAAATCTCTAAGTGGCTCTGTTTTAATGGGCTCTCTGTCTGACAGTGCAGTGACAGGGAGGCAGTTCTTTGGCTGCCCGTTGAGCTTTAACTCTACCAATTAGTTTGTTCTGCCTCCAGTGCAGCCTCGGGGAAATGTTTGATTCACTATAACTCCAATCTGTGTGTTTAACGGGAAGACCCAGGTTCAAGCCCCCATCTGAAGTGCCCTTGAGCAAGACACTGAATCCCTACCAGCTGCTGGTGGGTTGTTCTCTAACTCTAGCTGAACCGGATCATTATTCATGAAGCTCACGGTCTTTCTTCATGTTGTTCTCCTGACAGATGAGCGCGAGGCGGTTCAGAAGAAGACCTTCACCAAATGGGTCAACTCGATCCTGTCCCGGGTCGGCTGCCGCATCTCTGACCTCTACCTGGACCTGCGGGACGGACGCATGCTCATTAAACTGCTGGAGGTCCTCTCCGGTGAACGACTGGTAAGAGGCTGTTCTGCTGTTCTTGACTGGGTCTTCACC
Organism: Poromitra crassiceps; assembly: GCF_964638095.1. Classification (NCBI taxonomy): domain Eukaryota; kingdom Metazoa; phylum Chordata; class Actinopteri; order Beryciformes; family Melamphaidae; genus Poromitra; species Poromitra crassiceps. The sequence goes on along the minus strand of NC_139625.1, from coordinate 23,723,989 downwards.
TGTTGCCTTATATTGTTATGTTTTTTTTCTCCTTGTATTGTTCTCTGTATCAATCCTCTCTCTCTCTCTCTCTCTCTCTCTCCCTCTCTTTCTCCCTCTGTTTCTCTCTCCCTCCTTCTCTCCCTCCCCAGCCGAAGCCCACTAAGGGCCGCATGCGTATCCACTGTTTGGAGAATGTCGACAAGGCCCTGCAATTCCTCAAGGAGCAGCGGGTTCATCTGGAGAACATGGGTTCCCACGACATTGTCGACGGCAACCATCGCCTCATCCTGGGCCTCATCTGGACCATCATCCTGCGCTTCCAGGTAAACCAGGATAAAACCCATCTTGGTCTATCCCAATACAGACTACATTTCCCTTCAACCTCCACTTAACTTGACATAATGCTACTGTGCTTATGCTTCCTTCATCTAAGAGCATAATCACATTACTGACTATGGTGTTTACATAGGCTCTGCCTTACTTACATTATTGCCTCGATCGCATTGTAATCAAAAAATGTATGTGCATGTACTGTCCTGGTGTGATCGATGACAAAAGGGACTTTCAAGTGTCCAGTGTAACTTGGGTCTGTATGAACGGCACAGAAACAGTCCCAACCCAACCGGCCTGGAGATGTTTTTGACTTTTATCTGTTTACTGGAATGAAATGCCTTCAGGTTCCAGCCTTCATTATTTTAGTTTTTTTATTCTATTATCTGCTCGGGGGATGGGGGGGGGGCAGATAAAAGAATCAAATTTGACAGCCACATTGTTATTTTTAGGCATGTTATTTCAAACAATATGGCCTGCTGCATTATTCAACCTTTTCAACAACAAAAAAGAAGGGAACGGAAGGAGTTGACTCGCTCCTGTCTGCATCTTAACAGTCTGAAAAAGCCAAGGAGAACCAAAGCTGGCTAAATTTAGCCCTCTCCCTGGGCCTGTTTCTCAGATCAAATCACTGCTCTATTAACGGGCCTACTGTATGGGGAAAACAAGAACTTCAATAATTAACACCGCTCCATCAGACAATTCATCAAACAGTCTTACAAAATAATAACAATATTTTTTCTTCAAGCTGTAATAAATCATGTCTTTCAGAGGGATATTTGTGTCACTTTACCAAAACGTTCCCTATAGGTACATCCTATTAGTACATGTTCTAGAAGAATTATTTTAGTATGTTTTTATTCTCTGCTGCAAATTACTCTCATTTAATTTCAGACCTCACAGTCATTAGTCAAGTTGTATTATTTATCATCCAGCTTGTTCTGGTTGTTCTTGTCAGATCCAGGACATTATTGTGGAGACCGGCCAGGCAGACCAAAAGGAGACGCGCTCGGCCAAGGACGCTCTTCTTCTGTGGTGTCAAATGAAAACAGCAGGGTAAGTGCAAATTGGTGACCTTAAGCAACACCAACCCATTCTAATATATTTGGGAATATGTATGAGAGTCCTATGGGGTTGGTAAGACGATGGTGTCAAAGTGCTTTATTTATCAAATGCACAGTATACCGGTAACACAAGGTCATACTTCTGAACAATGAAATTCTTAGGACGAGGCAAACAACTATGTAGTAGGCATAAGAAAAACAAAATATTGAATATTAAATCACAGAGTCACAGATAAGAGCAAAAATATTAAAACATTAGCAAAAGATATGAAGAAATATAGCAAAAGAAATGTATATATATATATCACAAATAAAGGCAAAACAAAATGCTAAGAAATATATACATAGTATTAGAACATTAACAGCATTCCAAAGCCAGTAAGGATGGGCAATATGGACAGTAAGAATAAATAAGAGTATTAGATTGTTAAATTGTAGTTGTTTTGTGACCCTAAAACTAATTCAAAACCAATTAAACTTTTTGAAAGGTGACTTTGTGAAGATAAAAAGTTTTCATTTGGTAGCAGCAATATCCTCACATCCATTTCCACTCATATCATATTTTAGAACCCCTCCTTGAGGTTTCCTCATAGGATCCCTGATTAATTCTGTGACTTTTAAAGCATATAATAATAATAATATTTGATTGGATTTATATACTGTAGCGCCTTTCTAGACACTCAAAGCGCTTCACATATCAGGGGAGGGAGGGGGAAGGAACTCAACTTATCCACCACCAATGTGTAGCACCCACCTGGGTGATGCAGGTGATGATATAGTTGCTATCGTGACGAGGCAGCACTGCATCTATTCTGCGTAGGCCAGTGGTTTGATGAATACCCTGCGAAAAACAGAATAGGTCTCAAAATGATTTAGAGCTGGGGGCTTCTCAGCAATGTCCCTCATGTTTACTGGCTGTTGTTTCACAGATATCCCAATGTCAACATCACCAACTTCACCACCTGCTGGAAAGACGGCATGGCCTTCAACGCTCTCATACACAAACACCGGTAAGGGGAGATGAATAGCCAGATCCACTCTCGCAAGCTGTGTCTGTTGAATGTAAACACGCACGAAACCCATCTGCACAATGTCTACCTTTCTCATTCTACTTTCCTCGTTCAACTCTTTCACTCTCTCTTGCTGTCTTGCTCCTTGACTCACTACCCCCCCTCTCTCTCTCTCTCTCCCCCTCTCTCTCTCTCTCTCTCCATCTTTGTTTCCATCTTGCTCCTTCAGGCCAGATCTCCTGGACTATAACACTCTGAAGAAGTCCAACCCGACCCACAACCTCCAGAATGCCTTCAACGTAGCAGAGCAGAAGCTCGGCGTGACCAAACTGTTAGACCCTGAAGGCAAGTGGCGGTGGCTGTGGCTTGTGGCATGTAGAACTAACTGATTTGTTTATGAATGTTTATGAGCTTTACGCCTGGTGGAAAGAAACCTCGGGGACCAGTGATGTTTCTGCTTCGCCTGTGGCTGACTCGCTGGTCTGTTTTGTAGATGTGTTCACAGAGAATCCAGATGAGAAGTCCATCATCACGTACGTCGTGGCGTTCTACCACTACTTCTCAAAGATGAAGCAGCTCGCCGTTGAGGGCAAGAGGGTCGGAAAGGTGAGGATGCTCGGCCTCGCTGTGGGCGGTAATGTGAGTTTTTTGCTTCCCTGTGTTTCATCTCTGACCTCCTGTCTTGTTCTGTTTCAGGTGCTGGATCACGCCATCGAGACCGAGAAGATGATCGACAAGTACGAGACGCTCGCATCAGATCTCCTGACGTGGATTGAGCAGACCATCATCGTGCTGAATAACCGCAAACTGGCCAACTCTCTGACCGGAGTGCAGCAGCAGCTCCAGGCCTTCAACTCCTACCGAACTGTAGAGAAGCCGCCCAAGTGAGTCAGCTGACCAGGCCGCCATTGCATTCATTTCATTTCATTCAGTATAATTCTACTCTATTCTTCTTCTTTATTCAAGTTGTCCATCATTTTCATCCTCCACACAAGTAGGACATCCTGTATTTAAAGGCGGGACATAACGAAGGGAGGGATCATTCAAAAGTGTAAACCAATCGGATATCATTTAGGGAAAGAGAGGGGCAGGTTTGTGATGTTTTATTGGTTGGAATCTTTATGTTGACTACTGGCCCACAAGGTCAACGCTAAAGGTTTTCCGTTTTCCACAACGTAAAAGGAATGAGATTTTGGTATATAGAATAGAAAATAGAATAAAATGCTTTTTTGGTGGGGGGCTGGGGTGGCGGGTGGGAGGTAAATTGTCATATAGATAGAATGAGCTGAAAAGGCGAAATGGTCATTTTCATTTCTTTACATGATTTGTGCTGTGCTCCACATTCAGTACAACCCCTCCTATTAGACTTCTCAATGGGCCTCTGCATATCCCTTTGTGGATAAAATAGAAGCATTTTTGATGCTGTTTTGTGTGATCTGTGTTGTCTCCCAGGTTCCAGGAGAAGGGTAACCTCGAGGTGCTGCTCTTCACCATCCAGAGTCGTATGAGGGCCAACAACCAGAGGGTCTACACTCCGAAAGAGGGAGCTCTCGTCGCAGATATCAACCGGGTGAGAGACCCCTACCTCCACACAGAGAGACAATACAGTCTGTACAAGTATACGCTACCAGTCAAAAGTTTGGACACACATATTTTTTACAATGTTCCACATTCTAGAATAATTAGTAACAACATCAAAACTATGAAATAACAGAAATGGAATTATGCAGTGACCAAAAAAGTGTTAAATGAATCAAAACTATCTTACATTTTAGATGCTTTAAAGTAGCCCCTCGCCTTGATGGAAAGGCGAAAGGCTTTGGAAAGAAATTCATACAGATGAAATTCACTATTAATATTTGTCGAAGAAACAAATTGCAAGTGTTTAAGCATAAGCCTTATATCAAAATGGCTGTGAGATAATGAAAAACATAGTACATTCAGTCAGGTGTGTCCAAACCTTTGGTAGTGTATATGTTCTTTACTGTATATATTTCCTCTTTTTGGACCAGCGTCCCTGTTATATAAAAGTCTGGTTCGAAGCTCAGACATACAATACAACTCAGTTAGACAGACAAAATAGAATTATTTATCACAAGACAATGAGGCAACAATTAAAGGAACACTCCGCCCATTTTCAACCAGCTTTGTATCATTAGAACATCAGTAGTATATCAGAAAACTGTAAACTGTTTTGAAGTCTGTCATTTAATTTGACAGTTATTGAGTGTTAAAGTGTGGACCAGTGACATCACTGGTCCACACTAACTCAAATTCATAACTCATTACCTCAAATCAATTCTCAATAACTGTCAAACTAGATGAATGATGAATAGTTTGACAGTTATTGAGAGTTGATTTGAGTTAATTAGTTATTAATTTGAGTTAGTGTGGACCAGTGATGTCACTGGTCCACACTTTAACACTCAATAACTGTCAAATTAAATGACAAACTTCAAAACCGTTTACAGTTTTCTGATATACTGCTGATGTTCTAATAATACAAAGCTGGTTGAAAATGGGCGGAGTGTTCCTTTAAGCCACGTGTCAATTGAGTTATCCTAGTAAGTAATGGCACCGAGTAATACTGTAAAAGCCATTTCTAGCAGAAAGTAACATGATATCATGACAACCAAACACAAGACAACAGAAATGGTCCTGCATCTGTCAACAGTAAGAACATAATACAGTACCTAGCACAGAGACTGTTCCGGGGCAATCAGATGACTCACCTGTAAGCATTCAAGAATTTCATATAACTGTGAAGTGTGAACATCATGATTATACCTAGCCTGGGTAAACCCAGCCTCCACGTGACCTCTATGTACTATCAGTCACAAAGACTATAGAAAAACCGTACGCTACAGGCATAGCCTGTCACGTTGAAGGCTGGGTTTACCCAAGGTAGATTATACCCACCAAGTAGCAAAAACCAAACCCTCTCTGAAATATCTCATGCATCTGTGTGCAGGCCTGGGAGCGTCTGGAGAGGGCGGAGCACGACCGGGAGCGAGTCCTGAGAGACGAGCTGATCAGACAGGAGAAGCTGGAGCAGATGGCCAGGAGGTTCGACAGGAAGGCGGCCATGAGGGAGACCTGGCTGCTGGAGAACCAGAGACTAGTGGCTCAGGTGAACTACAGATCTACATAAGAGTGCAGATTCCATTCACGAAAAACAGCAGGTCATTTGCACGCCTGATTATTGTTGGTGAGAGGTGCGCAAGAGGTTGCCTACAAAACATGCAAAGATGACATTTTAATTAAAGTTGCAAGTAAGAGTTTCTTAGCACAAATAAGTAATTAGAGTAGAAAAACCAATCACTGCATTAGTAATTGGATGTCTCTGCCATCAGCAAACTGGGAAATGGTAAATAATAATTTTGTCATGTCAGCTGGCATAGAAAGGAAAGAGATTAACATTATCACCAGTGAGCGCGCTACATCCTTCCCTTGCAGAGAACAGCTCAACTTGTGTGTTGCAATTTATTATTTTATGATTCTACCTCCCTTCCATTTTGTTAACGTGTTAACAAAGACATACAGTATGCCCTCAGCACACACTATCTCTCTCTATTTTTGCATAAGATTCTTTTAGGGTTAGGGTTAGCCTCGTGCCCTGAAAGGTTCCTCCACCCTCTTCCCCCCAGGATAACTTTGGTTATGACCTGCCAGCAGTGGAAGCAGCGAAGAAGAAGCACGATGCCATTGAGACAGATATTGCGGCGTACGAGGAGCGTGTTCAGGCCATGGTGGCCATCTCCAAGGAGCTGGAGTCTGAGCGCTACCATGACGCCAAACGGATCGACGTGCGCAAAGACAACATCCTGCGTCTGTGGGACTACCTGCAGGAGCTGCTGAAGGCCCGTAGGGGGCGTCTGGATAAGAACCTGACCCTGCAGAGGATCTTCCAGGAGATGCTCTACATCATCAGCTGGATGGATGACATGAAGGTACAGGAGGGAAGGCACAGCACATCAACTAATAACATTTACATTTCTGTTTTAGGCATTAAGTTCATGCTGTTATCCAGAGCGACTTAGAACGAGTGAGCAAGTAGTTGTCACTGCCAGGACACTAACAGACTGGATCAAAGTGCAGGGATCGAACCTGTGATGCTCTGCTTATGAGGATGGTGTCTTTAACCACTCGCATAAAATGAAATGAAATACTGTATCGATGAAGCTAAAGCACTAAATGTATGCATTTAGAGTGTGCTTTTAATAACCAGCTGTATTATAATTGAATATTACTCCAAGCAGGAATTGAATATCATTTGAAAAACAATGTTATGAACCTGATTATAAAATCTGCACACAAAACACATTTGTTAAACATAATAATGTATGTTTAGGGCTAATCTATTTGCTCTGAATAGTATTTTATTTTATTTTATTTTATTTTATTTTATTTTATTTTATTTTATTTTATTTTATTTTATTTTATTTTATTTTTATTTTATTAGTTTATTTGACAGGGAATATAACATTAATCCCCATAGGGGAAAAGATGCATTGTAACAGATTTAGCCATAGGCTAAACACATAAAATGCATAAAATGCAAACATGCAATATCTTACTGAGCAAAAAAGCACCTGCAATTAAACAGGCACTAACAGTACAGATTCAAACAAGAAAAGGTTAGTACCAAAGTTCTCAAAATACAATATTATAAACGATAATGTAAAAGAAAAGTATAGATCGAAGAATAGTATAGATAGTTTTTCGCTTTTATCCAAAGCGACTTACAATATCACATTTTGTGAACAGTAGAGAAATCAACTATGCAACAAAATCTATGACAGTTATGGCAGTTTGAGAAGGATTTTCTTCTTTTATGCTCCCATGCCTCTTCTTAAGCATTTGGATCCCTTTCTCAGGCTCGGCTGCTCTCCCCTGACTTCGGTAAACACTTGCTGGAAGTGGAAGACTTGTTACAGAAACACGCTCTGGTGGAGAACGACATCGCTCTGCAGGCAGAGAGGGTACAGAATGCCAATGCTGCCGCCCTTAAGTTCGCCAATGGAGACAGTAAGTGCAGTGGTTAATCGAATGCCCTTGCATGATTCTTTTTAATACATTAAACACATTTAAATACCCCTTGCTGATGAACAGCTCCTTGAAAACTGTAACACTGAAAATGCTGCAACATGTTTCGGATGCTGTGTTAAACTCTCTTGTAACGGACAAGCCCGTCTTTTATTGTCACACGAACACCACAATACATGCATGCGGCCACAACACACTCATGCTGACGGTGGCCGGTGAAAAGTGTCCTCTGCATTTAACCCATCCAGGCATGTCCTTTCCTCCGAGGGGCAGGCCAGGAGCAGTGGTCGCTTTCTCATACAGTGCCCGGGGACCAACTTCGGATGTTGTCGTCACTGGTCGGATGACGATGACGATCTGATCTTCTGCATGTTTTTAGTGGGGGGGTTATATACGGAGGAACCCCCTGGGGGGTACGGGGAGAACATGCAAACTCCACACAGAGAGAAAGGCCCTTACGACGAGAGATAACCCACCTGGGCAGTAGGCACTGAAGATATGGGGGGGAACACAACCACAGCGCTCACAGTGTCCCAGGCGAGAATCGAACTCAGGACCTTTTAACTGTGAGGCGACAGCGCTACCGACTGCGCCACCGTACCCCCAGTGACAGTGTTAGTGACTGTGGAAACTAAAAAAGTGTTCTGAGAACACATTATTTGGCATCCGTATTTTTTATGGGGTCGGAGGTGGGCCGCGAAAACTTTTTAAGTGGGTCCCGAGTGGGGAAGTTTGGGAAGCGCTGCCCTAAGGGGGTGCAGGCCTTATATTAGTGATTTCTCCACACAACTGAAGAGTTGGTCTTTCATGGACCTGGAGTCAAGGGCAAGACAATAATTTATTTGCATTTGGCATTTAACACATTCACTGCCAGCCGTTTTTTTTTTACTGTAGGTAGGTTCTGCCAGAGGGTTTTTTTGAGGATTCTGGCTCATCTTTCAAGACCCGAGGATTCTTTTCTGCTAATATTTTGTGAACACACAATATCTCAAAAGAACTAATAGAATGTGTGCTTTCTCTGTCTAAAAGAGTTAGTTTGTAGAGTTAGTAGTTATGTAAGCATTAGCAGTTGAATACAGCATGGTTTCAGCGTCTGAAAAATTATTTTGAGATAAACGGCTTTTTGTGAAATTCGATAGAACAGTCACTTTAACCATTCATTTTTGGCATCAGTAAGACGTCAGACATCTAAACAATAGTTTTGAACAGTAATTTCCTCCATAACAGCAGGAAACACCCCTCTCATTCAAACTCCTCCCTCCGTGTGTGTTCTTCTTGGCTGCAGCGGGCATGTCACAAGCTCGTTTCTGCTGCTGTAACCTCGCGTCACCAGGCTCACTGCTTCTGCTGCTGCTGCCTGTCTGCTGGCGGCCGCTGTGCAAGTCTGGATCGGCTCGCTCGTTTCTTGTGGTTTGTGTTGAGAGCTTTGATGAAGCTTTTGCAATTCTGGTCTTATTTATGCTGCGTGTTTCAAAGTGTGTTCCACCCGTAATCTATTATGCAAATTTGCAATCCCGCACCGCCAGCAATCAGCGCGAAAACGAAAGCATTTTCCCCCATCCATTTTCATGAGAATGGCTTCCTCACACATGCTTTTTGCTTGCCTTCCTCTAGTCTGGGAGAGCACTGTCGCCACTTAGTGGGTCGGTGGAATGGGTTGTACATGTTCGGTGGCTCCAATAATTATATAAGAGATGTAAAAGGGTTAGATGCACATCCCACGGTCAAAAAAAAAAAAACATTTTTTTGACGTAAAAACACGTCATTGGCAGTCAACCGTTGGATTTAGTTTGACGTAAAAACACGTCATTGGCAGTGAACGTGTTAAAAAGAATGACAAGGTAGGTAGGTAGGTAGATACTTTATTGATCCCGAAGGAAATTCATGTACCAGCAGCTCACATACAGTCAATAAAAACACACAGTAGACAAATTAGAAAAACACAGTAAAAAATATATAAAAAGATACTAACAGACTGTGTGCAAAAGCCAGAACCTAAAGTGACCGATCAGTGCCTAATAGAGAACATAATGAATAAAAACAGGCAGGGCTAAAAAAACAACAAAACACGCAGCAGAGACAACAGAGCGAAGGCATACACATGACCTCAATTCCCCCGCTGGGAAGAGTTAAAAAGTCGAACGGCTCTGGGGACAAATGATTTCTTTAGTCTGTCTGTAGAGCAGCTCAGTGACAGCAGCCTGTCACTGAACAAGCTCCTCTGGCCTACTATGGTGGTGTGTAGTGGGTGACTGTCATTGTCCATGATGGACAGCAGTTTGTTCAGAGACCTTCTCTCCGCCACCTTCACCAGAGAGTCCATCTCTCCACCGATCACGGAGCCCGCTCGCCTGATCAGCTTGTCCAGCCGCATCGCATCTCTCACTTTGACATTGCCTCCCCAGCACACCACAGCATAAAAGAGGACACTAGCGACCACAGGTTCATAGAAAATCTACAGGAGTTTCTTACAGATGTTGAAGGACCCCAGCCTCCTCAGGAAATAGAGCTGGCTCTGCCCCTTCCTGTATAGGGTGCCCGTGCACTAGACCAGTCCAACTTGTCATCCAGCTGCAGTCCAAGATATTTATAGGACCTGACCACCTCCACCTCAACCCCCTCGATGGAAACTGGTTGCATGGGTGGCCCGGCCCTCCGATAGTCCACCACCATCTCCTTTGTCTTGGATTTGTTCAGCTGCAGCTGGTTAGACTGACACCATGTGACAAAGTTATCCACCAGGCCCCTGTACTCCTCCTCCTGTCCACCCCTCACACACCCCACGATGGCAGTGTCATCTGAGAACTTCTGCAGGTGGCACGTCTCCGAGTTGAACCTGAAGTCAGATGTGTAGAGGGTGAAGAAGAACGGAGAAACATTGCTGTCTGTCATTGAACTGCTCTGCTGTGGATCCCCCTCTCTGTGATTTAACTTTGACTTCACTGGGTAAGTGATATAGGCTGTGTTATTTTAGTGTTATCTGTGTCTCCTTACTCCTTATTTAAAAAGGAGTAGTGTTTTAGGCTAGTCTTGTCTCTGAGTGAAACTGTGGCGCAGCTGGCTGATAGCTGGTTAATAGCTCTCAGCTGACAGCAGCCCAATCACCTGGGAACGACGGGCGCTGATTAGAGAGGTGTGGCTTATAGCCCGGCATATAAGTTGGGCTGCAGTAAGTTTCTTGTCAGTTACACATTGCTGTCTGTCATTGAACTGCTCTGCTGTGGATCCCCCTCTCTGTGATTTAACTTTGACTTCACTGGGTAAGTGATATAGGCTGTGTTATTTTAGTGTTATCTGTGTCTCCTTACTCCTTATTTAAAAAGGAGTAGTGTTTTAGGCTAGTCTTGTCTCTGAGTGAAACTGTGGCGCAGCTGGCTGATAGCTGGTGAATAGCTCTCAGCTGACAGCAGCCCAATCACCTGGGAACGACGGGCGCTGATTAGAGAGGTGTGGCTTATAGCCCTGCTGAAGCAGTATTTCTGAACACTGTCAGTCTACAGCGGCAGCGGTAAGCGGCACGTAGCCTCGGGCACGAAGACTCGGGCACAAAGACAAGGGAGTCTTTCTGTGGGAGTCCTTCGAAGGGAGGCCATAGAATAGGGTTTTTTGCTACCTCTCTTATTCTACCTAACTATGTGTTTTCTTCCCATCCCTGTTGTAACCTCAGCCCACAGACGCCGTAGACACGGCTGCTTCAGGTGTAGTAATCCTGGTAATCTCTCCCACCCTAAGCGCGCTAACAGTCCTTTTACGATTGCCGGAGGTCTCTGGAACTGTCAGTCGGCTGTTAAGAAAACTGAGACCATCTCAGCTCATGCTCTATCTCTAACCCTCCACTTTCTAGCTCTCACAGAGACCTGGATCATTCCTGAAAACACAGCTACACCAGCTGCCCTCTCTGCTGCATATTCCTTCTCGCACACCCCTAGAGCCTCTGGCCGTGGAGGTGGCACTGGTATCCTCATCTCTCCCAAATGGACCTACACTGTCACCTCTCTCTCTCATCTGTCTATCTCATCTTTTGAGTCCCATGCAGTTGCCGTATCCCTACCCATCAAGCTCAACATTGTGGTAATCTACCGCCCGCCTGGTCCACTTGGTCACTTTCTGGACGAGCTGGACACCCTCCTCTCCATCTTTCCTGAGGATGGTACTCCACTCATCCTTCTGGGAGACTTCAACATCCAGCCAGTAACCTTACAATCTCCGTCTTTCCTTAACTTCTTCTCATCCTTTGACCTTTACCTCTCTCAATCTCCTCCTACTCACAAAGCAGGGAATGTGCTTGACCTGGTCTTCACGAGATCCTGCTCCACCTCTAATCTCACTGTGACCCCTCTTCCTGTATCCGACCACCACTTTATCACCTTCTCCCTTCCCATCCCCCTCCCCTCCTCCCACCCATCTCCCCCCCACTCTACCACCACCCGACGCAACCTAAAAACTCTCTCTCCCAACTCCCTCTCTTCTACCGTCCTCTCCCTACTTCCCCCTGCCGAGCAATTTGCTCTCCTGTCCACTGACGAGGCTTCCACTACTCTTCTCTCCTCTCTCTCCTCTGCTCTTGATTCTCTTTGCCCACTCACCACTAAGCCTGCCCGATCTTCTCCCCCTTCTCCTTGGCTGACTGAATCTCTGCGAACTTATCGAACTGAGCTTCGGTCAGCTGAGAGAAAATGGAGAAAATCACATCTCCCTGAGGATCTCTCTTCCTACCACCTTATCCACTCAAACTTCACTGATGCTGTCTCTAAAGCAAAAACCTCCTTCTTCATCTCTGAAATCCAGTCCTCTGCATCCAATCCCAGTAAACTGTTCGCCACCTTCTCCACGCTCCTCAACCCTCCCTCCCCTCCCCCTCCCTCCTCCCTCTCTGCTGACGATTTTGTAACCTTCTTTACAAAAAAGGTGGACGACATCAGCTCCTCCTTCCATCCTCCAGCCACCCTCACTAACACTCCCGACTCCAATCCTGCTCCTCAGCCCCCTGTCCCTGGATTTCCCTCCTTCTCTCCTCTCTCTCCTGATGAAGTGCTTAAACTCATCAGCTCAAACCGAGCCACTTACTGCCCCCTCGATCCTATCCCTTCCTCTCTCCTCCAAACCATCTCACCTAACATATCTCCCTTCCTCACTACCTTCATTAACTCCTCTCTATCCTCTGGTCTTGTCCCCCCTGCTCTAAAGACTGCAAGAGTCAAGCCTCTGCTTAAGAAACCCTCCCTTGACCCTACTGCTATTCACAACTACAGACCTGTCTCTCTTCTCTCATTCCTTTCCAAAACCCTCGAACGAGCAGCGTCCGAACAACTTTCTCTCTATCTCTCCCAAAATGACCTCCTGGACCCTCTGCAGTCCGGTTTCAAGGCTTCTCACTCCACTGAGACAGCTCTTCTTGCTGTCACAGAGGCCCTTCACACTGCTAAGGCCTCATCCCTCTCTTCTGTTCTTGTCCTCCTTGACCTGTCTGCTGCCTTCGATACAGTCAACCACCAAATCCTTCTTTCCACTCTGTCCGACCTCGGCATTTCAGGCTCTGCACTCTCCTGGTTTGCTTCTTACCTCTCTAACCGCTCATACCAGGTCTCATGGAGAGGGTCCCTCTCCAGATCCTGTCCTCTTACCACCGGTGTCCCCCAGGGCTCAGTCCTGGGCCCCTTACTTTTCCTTCTCTATATCAGATCTCTTGCCTATGTGATCTCTTCTCATGGCTTTTCTTATCACTGCTATGCTGATGACACCCAGCTTTTCCTTTCTTTCCCCCCCTCTGACACTCAAATCGAGGCTCGCATCTCTGCATGCCTCAAAGACATTGGCGACTGGATGTCTGCCCACCACCTCAAGCTCAACCTTGGTAAGACCGAGCTACTCTTCCTCCCAGGAAAAGACTGCCCTCTTGCAGATCTCTCCATCTCCATTGATAACACCACTGTACTCCCCTCCCAAACAGCCAAGAACCTCGGGGTGATCCTTGACAACCAGCTGTCTTGCTCTGCCAACATAGCTGCTACAGCGCGCTCCTGTAGGTTCTCTCTCTACAACATCCGCAAAATCCGTCCCTTTCTCACAAGAGAAGCGACTCAACTCCTGGTCCAGTCTCTTGTCTCCTCCCGCCTGGACTACTGCAACGTGCTCCTGGCCGGCCTACCTGCCACCGACATCCGACCGCTCCAGCTCATTCAGAACGCTGCAGCCCGTCTGATATTCAACCAACCCAAATTCTCTCACGTCACTCCCCTCTTCCAGGAGCTCCACTGGCTTCCCATCTCGGCCCGCATCAAATTCAAGACACTGGTACTGGCCTACAGGGCAGTACACCAGACAACTCCCCGGTACCTGCAATCCATGGTCAGGTTCCAAACCTCTCACCGCTCCCTTCGCTCCTCCACCAGTGCAGGTCGCCTCGCCCCTCCTTCGCTACGGGGGCTCAAAAGTCGCTCATCCCGATCTCGACTCTTCTCGTCCCTGGCACCTCAATGGTGGAACGAGCTTCCACCTTCGGTCAGGACTGCTGAATCACTGCCGATCTTTCGGAAAAGACTAAAGACACACCTTTTCAGGCTCCATCTGGGCCCTCCTTGATCTAACCTCGTCTCTCTCTTTCCTTATATAAAAAAAAAAAAAAAAAAAAAAAAAAAAAAAACCTAACCAACCTTGTACCACTAACCTAAACTTGTACCACTGTTCCTTCAGAAGCTGTAGTTGTCATAGACTGTGCTCCATAGTTGATTGTTCTATTGCAGACAGAAAAATGTGTTATTGTAAGTCGCTTTGGATAAAAGCGTCTGCCAAATGACGTAATGTAATGTAATGTAATGTAAAAAAAACGGTCCCCTGTGGTGCACCTGTACTGCTAACCACAGTCTCTGATGTGCAGCCCCCTAGCCTGACATACTGAGGTCTGCCAGTGAGGTAGTCTATTATCCAGGTCACAAGGTGTGGGTCCACTTGCATCCCCGCCAGCTTGTCCCTCAGGAGGAGCGGCTGAATGGTGTTGAATGCACTCGAGAAATCAAAAAAGGTGATTCTCACAGCACCGCCTCCCTTATCCAGGTGAGAGTAGCACCGGTGAAGTAGGTAGAGGATGGCATCCTCTACACCCACCTTCTCCTGATAGGCGAACTGTAGGGGGTCCAGAGCATGTTGAACCTGAGGTCTGAGGAGCCGGAGAAGCAGCCGCTCGAAGGTCTTCATTATATGAGATGTCAGTGCAACAAAGAGTTCTTACATGTCATCTAACAACAAATTACTGATATTGTATATTTCCTATGTAATGTATGTGTTTTCTGTCACTGCTTCTGTCACTGCTTTTTCTTTGAATTACATCAACCTGCCAAGGGACTCCAGATGGAAACTAGCCTTCGAGCTACAATCTGGCATATTTACATGTACTGACTGTACTGTTCATTAATATGCACGGTTCCTTTCTCAAATAAATAAATAAATAAAAATAAATAAATAAAAATCATGATCAAAATAATAAACCTAAGATAACATGATTATGCTAGAGTTAATCTATACATTCATTCAGAGTAATTTATTCATATGTATTGTGTCTGTAAACCACAAATGGTGACTAGATATGTTTGATCCTTCATTTCCATTGTCCTTTCTGTGTGTAGTTTGTATGTTCTCTCTGTGTCTGCATGGGTTTCCTACTTTCTGTGTGTAGTTTGTATGTTCTCTCTGTGTCTGCATGGGTTTCCTACTTGCAAACCAGGTGGATTGGAGGCTCCGAATTGTCCCTACTGTAGTTATGAATGTGAGTGTGTG
>NC_139625.1:23638784-23706284 GCF_964638095.1 Poromitra crassiceps | reverse complement strand
TGGACGCCGCCTGGGACGCGCTGAGGAAGACCCTGAAAGACAGAGAGGACTCCCTGGGCGAGGTCAGCAAGCTGCAGACCTTCCTCCAGGACATGGATGACTTCCAGTCCTGGCTCTTCAAGGCCCAGAAGGCAGTGGCGTCAGAGGACATGCCCGCCACACTGCCAGAGGCCGAGGAACTGCTGAGCCTCCACGACGCCGTGCGCCAAGACATCAACAACCACGAGGAGGACTACCTCCGCGTGAAGGACACCGGAGCCCAGGTCACTCAGGGTCAGGAGGATGACCCTCAGTACCAGCAGCTGGAGCAGAGGCTGAAAGGCCTGGACCGCGGCTGGTACGAGCTCCAGAAGATGTGGGACAGCCGCAAGACCTTCCTGGACCAGGGCCTGGGCTTCCAGCAGTTCATGAGGGATGCCAAGGCTGTAGACACCATCCTCAACAACCAGGTAAATATAAGGATTTGAACCGAGTATATGGGCCTATGAGGACTGTGGCCCTTTTACCATGTTGTACTGTATGTGCAAGTGCAATGGTACTATACCATTATCATCAGGAAGTGTTGCTTTTCCGTTCATGGTTTGTGATGTGTTGAAGGTTTTTGAAAATGATGATCATGATGATGATCATGTACAGAGAAAGAGAATGTAAGAGAAACTCTGCTGGCATTAAATTGTGTTCCACTGGTGTCAGACAGCCACATTCAAAGATCCAAGACACTGCTCTTGAAACATGAGCTTGAAAATACCTATTTCCTGTTTTGCTCATTGCACAAGATAAAATAAATGAATGCTGATACACAGATACAGGATACAGTTGGTCCCCATCCTTCATCAGCATAATGTAGCATAAACAACACCACTGCAATGCTTTTTAAAGGAATGTGTTAAGAAAGAATGCAGCGCGGTCAGTTACCACGCCGCATATTTGTCAAATAATATAGTGCGCTGGTTGAGTGCTCCTACCTTATCCAAGAAAGCTGTGTTGGATCTCTCTCTCCCTTTCTCCCATCACTCTGTGTTTGCTGCTGTGTTTCAGGAATACACCTTGGCCCACATAGACAAGCCTGACACCCTGGACGGGGCGGAGAAGGCTCTGAAGAAGCATGAGGACTTCATGAGCACTATGGAGGCCAACGAGGACAAGATTGACAGCACCCTGCAGGGAGGACAGCGGCTGGTGGACAGTAAGAACCTCTACTCTGCGAAGGTTCAAGACAAAATGGACTCCATCCGAGACCGGTCAGTCATGATGTGTTTTGTTGTTGTTGTTGTTGTTGTTGTTGTTGTTGTTGTTGTTGTTGTTGTTGTTGTTGTTGTTATGGTTTGCATAAGGCAAGGCAAGTTTATTTATATAGCACATTCATTGACTGTATAATAAGCACATTACAGCAACAAGGCAATTCAAAGTGCTTTATATAAAACATGAAAAGCATTGAGACAAAGGGGAAAATATAAAAGAATAAGCAAAATGCATTCCACTAAAAGAATCAAGTCAAGTAAAATGGAAAGATATTTTTACCCCTCTAAAGGAAACATTGACACAAGTGGCATTACTTCTTGGTATTGAGTCGTCACGCTCACACATGTTTACATGTGTCTAAAGTTTCTATCCTGAGAAGCTGATCATGTGTCTAAAGTTTCTATCCTGAGAAGCTGATCACGTGTCTAAAGTTTCTATCCTGAGAAGCTGATCATGTGTCTAAAGTTTCTATCCTGAGAAGCTGATCACGTGTCTAAAGTTTGTATCCTGAGAAGCTGATCATGTGTCTAAAGTTTCTATCCTAAGAAGCTGATCATGTGTCTAAAGTTTCTATCCTGAGAAGCTGATCATGTGTCTAAAGTTTATATCCTAACCATACCATACCATACCAACTTTATTTGTATAGCACATTTAAAAACAACAATGTTGTACCAAAGTGCTTGACAGATTGAAAAAATATATATAAATAACACCTCACTCATAAAACATACACAGTGTCACATTTCAAAGCATCAAACACATAAAACAAACAACAAACACAGTGTCAAATTTAAAATATCAAACCACTCAGGCTGTGCTAGGGAAAGGCCAGAGAATAAAAGTGCGTCTTGAGACGTGATTTAAACGCCTGCAGGGTGGGGGCTTGCCTAACATGCAGAGGCAGCTCGTTCCAGAGCTTGGGGGCTGCCACTGCAAAAGCCCGGTTCCCTCTGAGCTTCAGCCTGGATTTCGGGATGGCCAGGAGAAGCTGATCAGAGGACCTGAGGGTCCTTGAAGGAACATAGGGTTCCAGCAGGTCAGAGAGGTAGGCGGGTGCTAGGCCATTTAGGCATTTAAAAGAAAACAGCAAGATTTTAAAATCAATCCTATATCTCACAGGAAGCCAGTGGAGGGAGGCCAGTACAGGGCTAATATGCTCGTGCTTACGTGTTCCTGTTAGCAAACGAGCAGCGGCGTTCTGAACTAACTGTAAGCGAGAAATGGAGGCCTGACTAAGACCAACATATAAGGCATTACAATAGTCAAGGCGAGATGTCATAAAAGCATGCATTACAGTTTCAAAAACAGAACGTGATAAAAAAGGTTTAACCTTTGACAGCCTCCTAAGCTGGAAGAAACTTTTTCGCACTACATCACTTATCTGTTTGTCCATCTTTAGGTCAGAGTCAATTTTTACACCAAGATTTGTAGCAGTTGGCTTCACAAATGGTTGAAGGGGGCCTAAATCGCCGGGAGGAAACACATGTGCGGTGCTGGGCCCAAACACCATAACTTCAGTTTTACTGTTGTTGAAGTTTAGAAAGTTTAGAAAGTTAAGAAGCTGATCATGTGTCTAAAGTTTCTATCCTAAGAAGCTGATCATGTGTCTAAAGTTTCTATCCTGAGAAGCTGATCATGTGTCTAAAGTTTCTATCCTAAGAAGCTGATCATGTGTCTAAAGTTTCTATCCTAAGAAGCTGATCGTGTGTCTAAAGTTTCTATCCTAAGAAGCTGATCATGTGTCTAAAGTTTCTATCCCGAGAAGCTGATCGTGTGTCTAAAGTTTCTATCCTAAGAAGCTGATCATGTGTCTAAAGTTTCTATCCCGAGAAGCTGATCATGTGTCTAAAGTTTCTATCCTAAGAAGCTGATCATGTGTCTAAAGTTTCTATCCCGAGAAGCTGATCGTGTGTCTAAAGTTTCTATCCTAAGAAGCTGATCATGTGTCTAAAGTTTCTATCCTAAGAAGCTGATCATGTGTCTAAAGTTTCTATCCTAAGAAGCTGATCGTGTGTCTAAAGTTTCTATCCTGAGAAGCTGATCATGTGTCTAAAGTTTCTATCCCGAGAAGCTGATCATGTGTCTAAAGTTTCTATCCTAAGAAGCTGATCATGTGTCTAAAGTTTCTATCCTAAGAAGCTGATCATGTGTCTAAAGTTTCTATCCAGAGAAGCTGATCATGTGTCTAAAGTTTCTATCCTAAGAAGCTGATCATGTGTCTAAAGTTTCTATCCAGAGAAGCTGATCATGTGTCTAAAGTTTCTATCCTAAGAAGCTGATCATGTGTCTAAAGTTTCTATCCTAAGAAGCTGATCACGCGTCTAAAGTTTCTATCCTGAGAAGCTGATCATGTGTCTAAAGTTTCTATCCTAAGAAGCTGATCATGCATAGAATAAAAGTGGTCAATTCATGTCAGTGTTAATGAAGCAGCTCAGTGAGCCACTACCAGTGAGGCAGCCTTCTTAGCAGCATCATTAGCATCAATAGAGAACCATTATCTCCCGCCATCCGGCTTGCTAGACAGGCGCCTACAGTGATGGATATTGATCTCAATGTGAGAGCTATGCTTCAGCTTCACTCTGCAGCCTCCTGTGTCAGAGGGCTGTTTTGGAGAACTGTGTCAGGTATTTCTCTGTGGGGAGGAGGAGCTCAGGGCCACAGTGCATGAGTTTATGGATTCACTCTGTCATATTCAACCATACGTCTTACTGGTCTCTTATAAATGAGAGAGGTGTTATGTCTGATGTGTTTTCCTTGTCTGTGTTTGGCCTTCAGGCACGACACCAATAGAAGAAGAGCGCAGGAGGTGTCTGAAAAACTCAGAGAGAACCGCGACCTCCAGCACTTCCTGCAAAACACTCAGGATGTGAGTTCACTGTCTGCTGTTCATTCAATATTTCACTGTTTTCTTCTTAAAGTCTCTTGATTTTCGTAGTCAATTAATTTGCCAAACACACTCTGCTTTGTTTGTTTGTTTGTTTGTTTGTTTGTCTGTCTGCACTTTATGGGACCTTTGAAGACTAAATTTGTATCTCCCTTAATTTGGAGGGGGTGTCCCATTTGGCTGATTGGTAGAAATTTCACCACACAAAATCACTTTAATTCATTAAATATGTCAATGTTTCCTTTCTCTGGACAGGCTTTGTAACTGCTCTTAGGGCAAACAGGATATGCATGTTATCCTCATG
The DNA here is from genome assembly GCF_964638095.1 of Poromitra crassiceps. Classification (NCBI taxonomy): domain Eukaryota; kingdom Metazoa; phylum Chordata; class Actinopteri; order Beryciformes; family Melamphaidae; genus Poromitra; species Poromitra crassiceps. The sequence goes on along the minus strand of NC_139625.1, from coordinate 23,701,854 downwards.
GATTTTAGATGGGAGACCAGTCGATGAATGTTGTCAACGACAGTAAATAATGTGCTCTTCCTCTCCATGGTTCAGCTGACTCTGTGGATCAATGAGAAGATGCTGACGGCTCAGGACACGTCATACGACGAGGCCAGGAACCTCCACAGCAAGTGGCTCAAACACCAGGCCTTCATGGCTGAGCTGGCCTCCAACAAAGACTGGCTCAACAAAATAGATCAGGTCAATATTGAATAAGTGTGCATGCTTGCGTGTGTGTGTGTGTGTGTGTGTGTGTGTGTGTGTGTGTGTGTGTGTGCGTGCGTGTGCGTGCGTGCGTGCACGTGTGTTTGTTAAAGGGTTTTATATAGGGGATGGCGGTATAATAATCACATTGTATGATAATAACTCCCAGAGCCATTATGATATTTATAGAGCTCAGCTATTTATTCTCTTTGACACATTGGGTGTATTAACTCTAGTATTCTATATGAAGGATTAAACCTTTACAACCAAGGACGCAAATGAGAAGTTTAATCCACTGTCCTGGTACGCAGATTCATTTAAATGTGTTATTACTACTGTTCAGAACATCAGTAACAGGCCTGTGACCCTTTTTCAAGCCTGAACTATAGTTTCATAGAATATGATATTACATCAAGGGTTTTGATCCAAAATGTGACAACCACTAGTGAAAAAAATACAAAAAAAACAAAAACAGCACAGAATTAAAACAAACAAAGTGATTTTTTTGTACGAATACGAAGTATCTTGCGTCCTTTACTGACACTTCAATTGATCCCAAATGATGAAGCTCAGATAATGATTTTGCTGCACGGTGAGAGTTTATTTGCCAAAATGGATATACAGCATTCTGGATATCAGCTCTTCACGGGGTGTGTGTGTGTGTGTTGCTGTGGGCACAGGAGGGCCAGGATCTAATGGAGTCCAAGCCTGAGTTTGAGCCCATAGTCACGGAGCGTCTGGCCAAGCTGCACGAGCTGTGGGACAAACTGGAGTCCACCACCCAGGAGAAGGCCCGGCTTCTGTTCGACGCCAACCGCTCCGAGCTGTTCGACCAGAGCCTGGCCGACATGAACAAGTGGCTGGGCGAGCTGCAGCAGCAGCTACAGGGCGGAGACGAGGACGTCAAAGACTTGACCAACGCCAACATCCTGCTCAAGAAGCACCAGGTCCGTGTCTTGTTTGCATAGTGCATGTATTTGTATGCTCATAGCGTGTGACCCCTTTGTATATGGGGCACTACTTAAATCTTTCCCTGGAATAAAAAATATTACAGTGTATCAAATTTGGCTTTTCACGCCATGCGCTTTCTTAGGCTTATGTTTATTTTCAGGGTGTGAGCATCCCTGTTGGATCTGTTTATATGTGTGTGTTATTTGCATAGGAACACAATCAGACAAAATCTGAGCAACCTAAATCTTAATATGAGAGTAACACATTGCATTAACTTTAAATGACTTTTTACTTTATACTTTAGAGATTGCTTTTCTGTATTGCTCTGTCTTCTACTATTGATGTGACCGCTGCACTGCATACTTGCTCCAAGTAAAATTCCTCGTTTGTAAACCAATTACTTACTGTGGCTATTAAAGTGAATCTGGAATATTGAATAAGAAGCACTAAATTATATTAGAATAATTTTAATTAAAGTATTAATTCCATTTGATGACCATAGTGAGGCAAACAACCACTAATATAAACAAAATATTATTTTCATGTAACTTAATCTGTCTGCTACTACCTCCAATTATGCATTCTATTAACTTCTATCAGAAAAATGGATGGAACCCGAAAACAGTGGCTATAGCGTATAAGCTCTATTTCACATTTAAAAGGCAGGGGGCAACCAGGTTCACAGGGTCCTACCCTCCTCTACATCCCGATTAGACTCTTAAAAGCTTATTCATCCTTTTCTCTGATCACGTCTCCCTGACCTCCCCGAGCTAGATGACAGAGAAGCAGGTGCGTGAGCGGGCGCGGGAGCTGGAGGAGCTCCAGGACGCTGTCCAGAAGCACGGAGGAGGCAGGGAGGACCAGCCGGAGCTGGAGGCCCAGCAGCAGGCCGTCCAGAGGGACTTCCAGCAGCTGCTCACCCCTCTGGCCGAGCGCAGGGGCAAGCTGGAGGCCGCCAAGGCCGTCCATCAGTTCTACAGGGACCTGGCCGATGAGCTGGTGAGCACGGATCCAATTCAGGAAAAAAAATTGAAGTGTTGAAGCTTCGTACCCTTACAAAAAGATTGGTTAGAATATAAATTCTCGTATATTTCAAAGAGCAGTAGCTGCCTTAGTGCAGGGCTTTGGCTAACAGCAAGATTATTTATTTTAGTGTATTAAATGTGGGAAATAATTAATAGCCATCACAATTCCAAAAGTCATTCCTCAAATGTCTTACTTACAGCCCAAAAAACCCAAAGTATTCATCTTATAATGATATGATTGAATATCAAAATCATCGATTAACCGAATATTTTCGTTTCAGCACTAAATATAATGCCTTTTCAGACAGGATTAGGATTATCTAGATTTTAGAAGTGTTCTCTCTGTATATTTAAACTTCTACACTCTCTCTCTCTCTCTCTCCCTCCCTCTCTCTCAGCTCTGGGTAGAGGAGAGGATGCCACTGGCAATGTCACAAGAACATGGCCACAATCTTCAAACTGTTGAAATGCTGTTGAAGAAGAATCAGGTAACTAATTTGTATGTAAAATACAAGAACAATTCCAGTCAGTTATAAATCTCTACATCAGTATCTCAATGCAGTTGTGGCATACTAAACAATGATTGGCTCATATAAAGAAATTGGTTGATACCATTTGTTCTACCCTATACAAGGAATTTATGTCAGGAAAGTTTACATACAGTATATGTTCCCTGGAGCTCTGTGGTGATGCTGCATACTCTTCACTGTATTTCCCCCCATCTGTCAGACGTTGCAGAGGGAGATCGAGGGCCACCAGCCCCGCGTCGACGAGGTGCTGGAGCGGGGAAGGAGAATGGCGGCCGCGGCCGGCGCGGAGGGCCAGCCGGAGGCGGGGCGGATCACGGAGCAGGTGACGGAGCTGGAGGAGGCGTGGGCGCGGCTGCAGGAAGAGATGGCCGCGCGGCGGGACAGGCTGAACGGCTCCAGCCTGGCCCAGCAGTACTACAACGACGCTGATGAGACCGAGGCCTGGATAGGCGAGCAGGAGCTATACATGATCGCCGACGAGAAGGCCAAGGTGAGACGCGGAGGGAATACTAGGGGTGTAAATAACCATTTTCATCACAATACGATACAATATTATGTCGATTCGTTGGACAACAATACGATATTTGCTGATAAACAAAGTCTGCCACGATATGATTTTGATTCGATTCAATTCAGATGCCTGGCTGTGATCGATATGAGGCGATATCATATAGCACATTTAACACAATCAGTTACATTCATTTCAACTCACAGAAAGCAACTAAAATATGATTTGACAATTTTATTTCTGAGCTCTTCCAGACATTTAAATGAAAAACAAAAAAAGTGCCGTGGTCTAAAAGGTATGCGCTTGTTAATAAAAAAGAATGCTTGGACAGAAATGGTGACGTGCCATGGCAATTTCAAAATAAAGGCGTATCTTATAGATAATGATACATATCAATATTTTCACCTTGCATTGAACTTTATTGGATCTTTGATCATTGAATCGATATATTGATCTACATCGATGCATCATTACACCCCTAGGAAAGACCACATTGCGACTCGCTTGAGAGACCGGGAAATCGGCTCAATTGGCTCGGGGGAAGCAGCCACAGATTTCAGAATGCTGCAATTGAAAAAGGATTTGGTATGGATCATTAATTCAAAAGAAGGCAGAGCGCGTTGCGCGGGAACAAGTGGGATTCCACGCATTAACGTGATTACACGGTCAGGGCTTTCTTGAATTAAAGTGACATACTTTTCATAAAGTGGCACACTCCTTTGAGAGCTCATCTGAACTTCTTTTTGGTTCAGATGTTCACTCCTTCCATAACTCATTTGCCTCTTCTCTTCCTCTCTCTCTCTCTCTCTCTCTCTCTTCCTGCTTTTGCTCATCCCTTTTCTCCCCTCCTTTCCTGCTTCACCACCTCTTCCTCTGTCTCTCCAGGACGAGCAGAGCGCCATGCTGATGCTGAAGCGCCACCTGATCCTCAAGCAGAACGTGGACGACTATGCTGACGCCATCCGCAAGCTGGCCAACCGCGCCCAGAAGATGTTTGCTGAGGACCATCCTGACGGGTCAGCGATTTGATGATTTGACACAGTGACAAAACCACATCGGAACCCCTTGGCTCTAATGCAAATTCACTTTTGTCTTCCATACAGTTTGTCATTTATACCATTTTTACATCAAAATTACCGTTTATATGTGCGGTTTTCCAACGCAGGTGAACAGCATCTGTTAAACGCTAAAAATAGGCATCGACACTTTCATATTGCCTTTACCTGTTACAGCTCTTCCCCCTCCTTCCTCCCTGAGCAGTTTGTTTACACGGCTGAGCAGCGTCAGGTCAGCCAGAATAAAACGGAAACTTCTGGTTAGAACTTTCAAAATAATGTGATTCAAATCAAAGTAAATAGCCTTTTTGATGCACGTTGGAGGAAAAAAAGGTATTTCAACAAACGAAGCAGCAAACCTTGTATCAAAAATACTTGTGATGTTAAGATTACATATGGAGTGAAACTGTGGCTGTAAAGCATTACTCAAAATTCATATTAATGTTAACGTTACAATAAGGTTTTTTTTATTTTAAGCCCTAAAGCGGATGACCTACTTTTACATTTTGGCTGACTTGACACTCGTACAGTTGTGTATTACAGGAGTGCTGTAATACACACTTTTTCTTCTTCTTCTTCTTTTCTGTTGGCATATTCCATCAGTCGCATAGAATCGTGCTGGAAAAGCGGTGGCAAATACATCGAATCGAGAGGAGAAGAAGAAGAAGAAGCAGAAAATAGCGTTTCGTAACACCCTGTGCTATTTATATCACGTGCCATTCACAGCTGATCCGATAAACAGCCAGGTAGCTTGGAGGGTCGCTCTATCGGTAAAACCAAACGGCTTGGTAACTTTTAGACCGAAGAAAAAGCCGGTAGTTTGTGGATATTAGTGGGTTTTTGGGTCAATCTAAAAGCGGCTTTAGATTGAGTGTGATAGTGTTTTCTAATCGCACATCTCATCTAGAGACAGCCTACAATAAATGTCTTTCTGCAATTTCTCATTCTTTCCTCCTTCCCTGCATGTTTCGTCTTTTGTTTGTTTGCTTGTTTGTTTCTCTCTCCCTCTCTCTCGCTCTCTCTCCTTACGCCATCTCATTCCCACTTTCTCATCTCTCCACCCTCCCTGCATCTTTCATCTGTTCTGTTTAGTTTGTTTGGTTGTTTGTTTCTCCCTCTTTCTCTCTCTCTCTGTCTCCATTCTCCCATCTATCTTCATTGCTTTTTTCCTACCTTTACACTTAGAGCTGTATTCCTTCCTCTCTCCTTACGCCATCTCATTCCCACTTTCTCATCTCTCCACCCTCCCTGCATCTTCTTTCCTTGTGTTTGATTGTTTGTTTCTTAACTGTCTCCATTCTCCCATCTGTCTTCATTTCTTTCTTTTCCATCCCTCTCTCCTTACGCCTTAAAACATGGCTTCACCCACAATGTGCATCTAAGTATTTGTTATTTGTCTTTTATCTTTCTATTTTTACTTGTTTTGATTCTTTTAATGCACTGCAATTTGCTTAGCATGGTGACCCCACCCTGATCACGTGAGCTCACATTCTGTTTTGTTCTACGGATCAGTTCTGCCCCGCCCCCAGTGATTTCCAGAAATTACAAAGTCCACAGGCCAATCAGAGACTGCGCTGTAACCGGCCAATCAGGACCGCCGCTGGCAAAACAGTAATGGCGTCTCCCGAAGCAACGAGCGGTAACGTTAATAGAGAGTTAGTAGAGTAAACACAGCCATAACTGCAGTTATTGCAGAAATAGACTCGATAACAACAAGTAAACAAGAACAAGAGTATGCACCAGCGGTCGGTTTCTCCCGAGTGGATTTGGATTGGATTTGGCGCCGCTGATTGGCTGTCAAGGCAAGTACTCCCGCCCACTGAAATCGATGCAGGCGATTGGAAGTGGAGTGAAACAGAATGTGAGGTCACGTTATCAGGATGGTTTTTACCAGGCTACAATTTGCTTTTCTTTTATAGGAATTTTATCATTTTGTATCTGTCTTTTATCTGCCTTCTATTGATGTCAACCACTTTCAGCTGCATGTTGTGTGAAAGGTGCTGTACAAATAAAGGTTATTACAGTATAATTACACCACGTCTTTCCATCCTCTCTGCAATTTTTTCCTTTTCTTTTCTTTGCGTGCTTGTTTCTCTCTTCCTTATTTCTCTCTCTCCTTATGTCTGTCGTGCAGTGAGTCCATCATCCGGCGGCAGGGTCAGGTGGAGAAGCAGTACGCGGGGCTGAGGGAGCTGGCGGAGGACCGCAGGAGGAAGCTGGACCACACCTACCACCACTTCCTGCTGAGCCGAGAGGTGGAGGAGCTGGAGCACTGGATCGCCCAGAGGGACGTGGTGGCCTCCTCTCAGGAGATGGGCCAGGACCTGGACCATGTCACGGTGGGGCGGGATTACACAGACACAGACACAAACACACACACACACACACACACACACACAGGCTGTATTTGAAACTGCCTACTAGCAGTACGTACTGATTTGGCCTAAATGTAGCATGTAGTACTGTGCAAACAAAAGTAAAATCAGCAGTATGCCAAAAATACTCGGACGTTGTACTGCTTCCCCAAAAAACAGTAAAGAAAACCCGATAGCTGGAATAAAACAGACACATATTTTCAGAACTTACTGTACTACTCAGTCCAACATCCTCACTAAGGTTTTTACAGGCCGCGGGGCTTGGCGAAGCCACCACGAGCCACACGACCCGCTGCAGGGCAGACTTACACATCCTACAGGAGCAGACTAGTAGCTCCATGTCAGTCAGACACCCCCTGAGCTCGCAGTGCCAAACAACACAGCGCATGCACGAGCATCGTCTCAACTGACACCCCCCCCTGCCCCCCCGCTCCCCTCCCCAGCCTGGCTGGCTGCAAGTGCACTTTTCAGAATTATCCAGTGAACAGAGCTAAGCTCAGACTAGGGGGTTTAGGCTACTTTCTCACTGGGAACGATTGCCCCCCCCCCCCCTCTCCCCCGCTGGTCAGCTTTCACATAACAATATTTCTTCCACGCTCGGAAACGGAACAGAGTGCACTTGCGTCATCAACTACTGTATGCCTGGAGTTTATCCTCGCCCGTGTGTTGTCTATGTGGTTTGGAACGGTTGGCTTTCACACTCGCAAGTGTACCGTGCCCGGGCACACCAAAGCGCCCCCCAGACCACCTTTTCAAGTGGACCCTGTCACGGTTCCCTGTTGCGCGCCCGGGCACGGAACGTAACAGAATGCAACGTTCACACTCGTCAAATGTTCCGAAACTGGGGTCAATTTGGGGACAAGTGTGCTCGGGAACGGTACCTGGGCGCAAGTGTGAAAGCACCCTTAGTTACCCTTTAACAGTTTCATACTACATACTGCTATGAAAGGCAGTATGTAGTACAGTACATACTGCATACTGCGTTTGTCAGTAGTATGTAGTAGGCGGTTCCCAATACAGACACATACACACATAATGATGCCATACTGGGATACCATGTGACATCGCCACAAACACACTGGAGTGTACTGTAGGGTGCACAGACAAATACACACAAAGCTACACTTAGATTGATTATTATGTAATTATACACTTGTCGTATCAGCCTGGATCAATAAGTGGAGCTGCTAGAGAGAAGTGTGTCACATCTCAGATGGCATAAATTTGCTTTTGAAACCTAAGATGGAAAGACAAAACTGTCTCCAAAACAGCAATGAGTGAGCGCTCTGTTCACAGAATGCTGGATTAACCAGTGGATCTTTTGCCTTTCTCGTCCCTCCAGCTTTGTTTACTACAGTGATCACAGAGCAGCTGGGTTGGTAAACATGAGCATGCTGTGTGCAGTTTACCAACATCTCATTACATCATTTCTGGGCAGAAAATGGTGTTTTCTCTGAGTGCCATTTGGGCCACCAATGTGGATTTTTGCCAGTGCGGCTTTAAATAATGCAAATTCCAACCTACAACCTAAATAAATAATACAATTCAGATTCTGTTATACACCCACATTAAAAAAAAAAACATCTCTTGTCTTTTCCCCTCCAAACCGGTTTGCAGATTCTGAGGGATAAGTTCCGTGAGTTTGCGCGGGAGACGGGGATGGTGGGTCAGGAGCGAGTGGACATGGTGAACCAGACGATAGACGAGCTGATCGAGGCCGGCCACAGCGAGGCGGCGACCATGGCCGAGTGGAAGGACAGCATCAACGAGAGCTGGGCCGACCTGCTGGAGCTCATCGACACGCGCGCCCAGCTACTCACCGCATCTTACGAACTGCTCAAGTAAGGAAAAAATTATGATGAAAAACTATAATAACAATAATAATATCTCTATATTATTTTATTATTATCTGGAGGGTTTGCCATCTTGATGCAATCACAATGTGGCTAAGAATTTGACTTGGAACTTGGAAGTAAATGTTGTGAATAGGATGATAAATGTGATGATGGCGATGATAAGAAACACAGAAAAAGAGACAAATCGATCCCTGTTTTTTTTAGGTACTTTGATGATGGGAAAGAGCTGGTGGCTCAGATCCACGAGAAGCAGAACGAGCTGCCTGATGACGTGGGAGAGGACTTCAGCAAGGCCGAGTCCTTCCATCGTATGCACGCCGCCTTCGAGAGAGACATCACCGCTCTGGGAAAACAGGTACGCGCACAGGGGGGAAGACAGCAGGGACGAGGCCAAAAGTCAGGCTTTGATGACTCATACTAGATACTATGTATCTAGAGGGGGAGAGAGCGCTGAGATATTTTGCAACTGTGGAAAGTTTACTCAAGGTATGAGTAGCCATAAGTTGCTGGCTAGGAGGGGGATTCTTACATATTTATCACCCTAACACCCAAACAGAGGGAACCTAGTGCTGCATTGGGACCGATAAAAACACATTTGCTATGTGGGGATCCACCGGATATCCTGGCCCATAGCTTTAAGAATCATGGGTCCAGAAAATTGCTCTAATAAAATGTTTATCTCCTTATCTAAATGATTTATTTCTTCAGCTTTAGTAACCACAAAGGCCACAGCAGCCAGGCAGACAATGTACACAATTTTGTGTGTTCCATAGAGAAATGCTCAGTAAAGAAATACAAGTCAGGCAGAGTAGGGATTTTTTCTTCTTCTGCGAAACCAACCATCTGTAGCATCATGTATCTTATCATCTTTTCCTTCTTCTTCTCCTCTGACCAGGTTCAACAGTTCCAGGACACTGCCACACGCCTTCATGCCCAGTACGCAGGGGAGAGGGCGGCGGCCATCCAGACCACAGAGACGGAGGTGCTGGAGGCCTGGAAGGGCCTGCTGGACGCCTGCGACGGCCGCAGGGCGCGGTTGGTCGACACGGCCGAGAAGTTCCGCTTCTTCACCATGGTCAAAGACCTGCTGGCCTGGATGGAGAGCATCATTCAACAGATAGAGACCCAGGAGAAGCCCAGGTGAGCAACTGACTTCAGGTGCACGGTCAAGGGATACTTGTAACCGAAGAAAAAGCCAGCACTCAAAATGTCCTTTTTGTCATTTAATTATACCACTGGGTCAGAAACAAACGTTGTCGGACGTGTTTCAGCACAAAGCCTTCATCATCGCACATTTAATTAAATATCGATTAGGCCAAAATATCTGGTACATAAATGTATTAGAGTTTTTTGAAACATAACTACTTTTCCCTAGAGGTAAATCTGATTCAGACAGGTGATATATAAGGTATTTTGTGTTGTCCTGAATCGTTTCCCTTCGAGATTCAGTTGCAATTTACATTAATTTGAAGAGTAATGTGTGTGTGTGTGTGTGTGTGTGTGTGTGTGTGTGTGTGTGTGTGTGTGTGTGTGTGTGTGTGTGTGTGTGTGTGTATGTATATATATATATATATACACAGTATATATATATATATACACAGTATATATATATATTGTTTTCTTTATTTTGGAGTGGGAGTGAACGCAGAGGAACGAGTAAACTCAACTAAAGCCTGAAAAGTAGGCTTGAATAAATTAATTTAAAAAAATGAATTGTGTTTCAAATAGCACATCTCATTAATTATTCACAGCTCGCATCACTTGTTCTATAAAGTTAGAGTGCTAGGCGTAGCTTCCAGCATTCTTATTTCCCAGGACAGTTGCACTAGCAGGATCCTAATTCATTGTACCCACAACGTTGCTACCCCCCAATAAGCAGCCTGATCTGTCTCCACAGTGTTTCCTCCTGTAGAGCAGAGCTGCTGATCTTTCACTAGCCGTTTCTGTTGGATCTCTGCTGTAATCATTTGGCTTACTCCTCTCTATTGTCAAAAAGTGACTTTACTATTTGCATCTGTTACCAGCCATCATAAGCTGTGCCAGAGATCTGTCAATGTTGTTGCAAAAAGAAATGCCATAAAACTCATAGATCATTTATTTCCCCTTTAAGACCGCCGCCTCTGTAACTGAATGAACCGCTCCTGCCATAAGCTCTGGTCCCGCCAGAGCCTTTTTTCACCCGTGTCATCTCCATCCCGGAGCTCTCATTGTCTCGACAAGAGAGTGGATTGAACACACATTATGAAAGAACATGTGTAAATACATCTCCTTCCTCTCTCCGTCAGGGACGTGTCCTCCGTGGAGCTCCTGCAGAAGTACCACCAGGGCATCCGCTCGGAGATCGAGGCCAGGGGGGCGAAATTCACCGACTGCGTGGACCTGGGCAAGGCCCTGCTGACCCGCAAGCACAGAGACTCTGCTGAGGTGAGGCGTCAGCAGGAAAGACAGCCTCTTTTTAGCTGCGCCCTAAAATTGCTGCTTCAAGTGGATTTAATTACTTTTCCTGGACTGATTGTTCTTGTCTGGCACAATGGAACCAATTTGATTGCCTCAACAGCACAAATTCCACTCATCTCGCGCTCATCAGGCAGACTATAAAGCAAACACTAATTAGAAATTGAAAAGTAAGCCAAAAGAATTTAAATGAGCAATTGACCCAGGTGTGAATTTAACGTGCGGTTAATTGCTTCACAATACTAATTCTTAGAGGATAATAGCTAGTCTGGGGTCTGAGAGTTGTTTAATACCGCTGATGTGTGACTGTCTCCATTAGATCAAAGAGAAGCTGGTGCAGCTGATGGAGAAGAGGAAGGAGATGATGTTCAAGTGGGACGACAGATGGGACTGGCTCAGGCTGTGTAAGTAACACTACACTAACTCTACCCCAACACCAAGGTGCTTCAGGTGAGACACCACTTGTTAGCTTTTACTGTATAACCAAGCTGTGCCATAAAATTACTGGTGCCACCCTTAACGACCTTCAGCGCCTGTATGACAGGAGGGTCACCTCAAAGGCTCAAGCTATGGTTTTGGACCCTCAGCATACCTTACATGCTGAGTTTCAGATACTTCCATCATTGCGGAGGTAGACTAATGGTGCTTGCTCACTGGGAACGATTGCTTTCGTTTTGTTCCGTTCCGTGCCCGAGTTCGATTGCCCAGCCGCCCCTCTCCCGTGCCGGTCAGCTTTCACATTACAAAATGTCTTCCGCGCTCGGGAACGGAACGGAACGGAACACTTGCAGTCAGAGTACACTTGCTTCATCAACTACACCTGGAGTGTATCCTCGCCCGTGTGTTGTCTACGTGGTTCGGTACGGTTGGCGTTCACATTCGCAAGTGTTCCGTCCCCCGGGCATGCCCGAGCGCTCTCCAGACCACCTTTTCAAGTGGAGCGTGTCACAGTTCGCTGTTCCGCCCCCGGGACCCAACGCTCACACTCATCAAACGAACTGGACCAGGGGTCAGTTTGGGGACAAGTGTGCTCGGTTCCGCTCCCGGGTCACCAGTGTGAAACCACCCTAACACTAATAGATTTACATCGTCTTTGTTCCTTCTGCCATTAGGCTTTTAAACAAATTATAACTTTAGAACTTTCTATGTCATCGCGTCTCTTCCTTTTCCACGATTTATGGTGACAGTGCAGTAGCTGGAGGTGTGTCAGTTTGGCCCATGTCTTCCTCCTGTGCAGTAGCTGGAGGTGTGTCAGTTTGACCCATGTCTTCCTCCTGTGCAGTAGCTGGAGGCGTGTCAGTTTGACCCATGTCTTCCTCCTGTGCAGTGCTGGAGGTGTGTCAGTTTGACCCATGTCTTCCTCCTGTGCAGTGCTGGAGGTGTGTCAGTTTGCGCGGGACGCCTCGGTGGCGGAGGCCTGGCTGATCGCTCAGGAGCCCTACGTGGCCAGCAGGGACCTGGGCCAGACTGTGGACGAGGTGGAGAAGCTCCTCAAGAGGCACGAGGCCTTCGAGAAGTCCACCGCCACCTGGGAAGAGCGCTTCTCTGCACTGGAGCGCCTCACTACTGTATGTGACAGGCTGCTGGAGCACATGAAACATGATTACAGTCATCTGATTACCACAATAGTGATTGTGTTCTGGTATAGTTGCTGAAAAACAAGATAATGAGATTACAAGGAGGGGCTTACTTGTTGGATTACTCAGAAACATATCTGTTGAGAAAAATATTTGTAATTGTTCAGATATGTTTACACAACTTGGAATACTTGTTAATCATTGGGGATGATGACAATGATGATAATTTAACTAAAGTAGCCCTACATAAAACAGAATAGGTGGTCTTAAACTTGATGACTTAAATCGATTGTTTAATTTGAAAGAAGTTGGAGGCAGTGTAATCCAGAAGTAACTGGATTGTGTTACTAAATTGGAGTAATGCAATGATAGGTTTACTGATTACAATTTGATTATGTGTCGCAGTTGGAGTTGTTGGAGATGAGGAACCAGCAACAGGAGATGGAGCAGTACGGAAAAGAGGAGCTACGCTCCGATAAGGACAGCAGGTAAGACACACACACACACACGCACGCACGCACGCACGCACGCACGCACGCACGCACGCACACACACACACACACACACACACACACACACACACACACACACACACACACACACACTCTCACACACACACACACACACACACACACACACACACACACACACACACACACACTCTCTCTCTCTCTCACTCTCACACACACACACACACACACACACACACACACACACACACACACACACACACACACACACAATCATGCACACTCTCTCCCTCTCTCTCTCTCTCTCTCTCTCTCTCACACACACACACCTCTTTGACCACGGTTCTTAAAGGTCTCTCATGCCGCCCCTCTGCCCTCCAGGAGAGAAGACACCGGCTTTGTAGAAGACTCTTCACAACTCTACACTATTGAGGAACAGACGCTGGTCAGTAACTTCACTGGCTCATATCAGCCACAGTCCTCTGTAGATTATCATCTGACCTCTCTGGTTCACTATGTCACAAATCAGGCTCTTATGTGTCGTTTTTATTAACTTTTGTACCCAAAAGTGTGCCTTGGCTTTCTGTTCTTTAAAACTACGATTGACTCCACTGAGGACCTTTTTGTGAACAAAAGTATTCACTGGAACTTAATGCAAGGACACACTGCTATCCTGTCTACACCTGCAATTTGATCACAATGTTTGTTCATCTGTTTGACTCACTCTGTCTCTATTGGTTTCCCTGTCTATCTGCCTATTTCTTCCCCTGCCTTTCTGTCTGACTCTCCGTCTCTCTTCCTCTCCTGCAGTCTGGTTCTGGTGCGGTGGAGCCCAGTTCGGCCGTGCAGGAGGGGGTGGCGGGCGACTCCACGCTGCCCCTGGTGTCAGAGATGAGAGAGAGCGCTTCTCTGGAGCTGGACCCCTCCGTCTCAGCCCCGACCTCCATCCCCAGGGAACCGGAGCGAGCCGCCACCATGCCCGCAGAGCCCCTCAGAGCCCAGGCTGTGCTGCAGGAGGGCCTGCTGGGCCGCAAACACGACGTAGATGGCTCAGGAAAGAAGGCTTCAAGCAGGTAGATAATTAGCTGATTTACTTCAAGGCAGTAGGTGTTGTGCCATTGGTAAAATGCCCCACAAAAAAAGTGAAAACTAACTTAGCACCGGTTACATGCTTGCCAGCTATGAGTGGAGAAATCTAATCAAATCACCAATAGCTCATTACTACTACTTAACAACTAAAGTTATTGTTAACATACACTTAGCAAGCCCTACTATGGGAACGTTACAACCTCAGCAAAGGATGGGTTTCAAACCCATTTACAATGAAGTCCCACAGAAATGTCATCTAAAAGCTAAATCAACCAAGCTAATGTTGTAAAATGACATGATGTACATCTAGCAAACTACATGTAGCTCTTCCACAAGCAGAGACATTGTAGAGACTAGAGAATGTGAGATTGAAAAAGCAATGTTCCAATGCACCTGTACTGAATCACTGAAACAAGGACCTAGTGAAGATCCTACAGTCTCTTAGCCACATCAGCACAGCAGGTACTTTCCTCTCAGACAAGCCTAAAAAGTACAAATCTTTTGAATTATCTTACACAAAACAAGCTGCCGTGGCTGTTTTTGTGGTCTACGTGTTTTTGTTCAGTTATTTTGAATTCTTTTCAGTTTTTGTACATAAACAGCAGCAATACCGCATTCATTTCTCAACTTAAAACTGCATTAGGCCACAATGATGTTGGGGATAAACCATCTATTCATCACAACAATAATGTATTGTTGCATTGGGCCACAATGGTGTTGGGGATAAAACCATCTATTTATCACAACAGTGTATTGTAGTTTAATAAATGCACAGAAGTATGAAGTATGAAATCAGTATCTAAGGCACGAAAATGATTTAATCATTGACCGGCAGGGGAGAGTAGCAGTCCTCAACAGACAGGAGCATCTGCTGAAAAGTCAAATCATCTCAACGAAGTGAAGAAAGAACATTTGTAGGGCGACAGGCGGAGGGAGCAAGGTGTGTGAGGTGTGTGATGTGTGTGAGGTGTGTGAGGTGTGTGAGGTGTGTGAGGTGTGTGAGGTGTGTGAGGTGTGTGAGGTGTGTGATGTGTGTGAGGTGTGTGATGTGTGTGAGGTGTGTGAGGTGTGTGATGTGTGTGAGGTGTGTGAGGTGTGTGAGGTGTGTGATGTGTGTGATGTGTGAGGTGTGTGATGTGTGTGATGTGTGTGATGTGTGTGAGGTGTGTGATGTGTGTGAGGTGTGTGAGGTGTGTGAGGTGTGTGAGGTGTGTGATGTGTGTGAGGTGTGTGAGGTGTGTGAGGTGTGTGATGTGTGTGAGGTGTGTGAGGTGTGTGAGGTGTGTGATGTGTGTGAGGTGTGTGATGTGTGTGAGGTGTGTGATGTGTGTGATGTGTGTGAGGTGTGTGAGGTGTGTGATGTGTGTGAGGTGTGTGATGTGTGTGAGGTGTGTGATGTGTGTGAGGTGTGTGAGGTGTGTGAGGTGTGTGATGTGTGTGAGGTGTGTGATGTGTGTGATGTGTGTGAGGTGTGTGATGTGTGTGAGGTGTGTGATGTGTGTGAGGTGTGTGAGGTGGCTAGGCTTCCAGGCGTGACCTGAGGTGAACATTGTCTCTAGGACTGGTACGTCGTGACAACACAAGATATAACCTGAGTAATGACTTACTCTCTATGAGCTTGCCTTTCTGTATGATCTTGTTCAGATGTAATTATGATTACAGGAGACAGATTATAGTTAGAGTTCTCCCTCAACAACGGGATGGGATGCTCTTCTCTTCTCTGTTGCAGCCTACTTTATGATTTAAGCTCATAAAACTGGTTTTATTTTTACATGAAAATCTTGCTTATTGCAGCTTAAGTCAGTTAATTCATACACATGCAACCCAATAAATGTTTTTTACCCAAACTACAAAACTTGCTGTCTGGTAGAAGATCTTACCGGGTTTCTTTTGATACAAAACAATTGATTATTTTTACAGAGGCAAAGAAGCGCTCCAATTGCTCTTGATTTCTAATAAGTCTTTGTGGAGCGCTGCTGCTGTGGTGCCTCTCTTATAATTGGGATTAAATTGGATTTGGCATCTAAATTGGATTTGGCATCATTACCTGACATTAGCAACCTGAAATGATCAATATTGCGGTTCTGCTCTCATCTCGTCTCTTCTTGTTTCCTCTCCTCTCGACTTCCTCCTCCTCTCTTCCAGGTCATGGAACAGCTTGTACTGCGTGCTGAAGCCCGGCCAGCTCTCCGTCTATAAGGATGCCAAGAACTTTGGCCACAGTGTGACGTACCACGGCGAGGACCCCCTGTCGCTCGACAGCGCCGGCTGGGAGCTCCTCAGCAACTACAAGAAGAAGAAGCACGTCGCCAAACTACGGTGAGGATCCTACACTTGTTACAATGGGTCCTCATTCAATAAATCACCACAAAACCAATGATATAATTAGGTGTGTGGTGCTTTATTGGATCAACATCAAACATTGACAGTTTGTTAGAAACAACTGACAGTATGTTGTAGCCAGATGTGAGTTTTAAGGGTATTTTGAGGGTATAAAATGTTTGTTTACACTGTTGTTTTTCCAGCCACAAGCTGAAGTCTTCACGAACAAATGTGAATACATCCCAGGTTTTCAAGTATTTACTCGAATAAATTGTGAATGGTGCCCTCGGTTTACAAGAGAAGAAAGACACTTTTCATGTAGCTCTCAAGGGCATGTTTAGGATTTTAGGAGCCTCTTGTTTTGTCACATTCAGGCACATCACTTTCAAGTTTCACTTCAGATGTTTTTCAGTTGTTTTTGACATTTGCGACCAATGTTCAAGTCAACTGGGAACAAAACTAATTTCCCTAAAATTACGTGCAAGCCGTTCCATCTAGGGGTGGGCGATATGACGATATGATCGTTAACGATTAGAATGGCTCCATGATCTGCCTTTCCAAACAGATCGTTAGTATTGTGCTACAGTACATGCAGTGCACATTCTATCAGTTGTATTTCTATGTCTGAAAGACGACCCTAAAGTCCCCCCCTTTCACTTGGCAAAGTGCGAGCAGCATGGAGGACAACAACACGGAGGGGGAGTTGGTTTGACTTGTGATTGTGAACACACACACACACACACACACACACACACACAGGCTGGCATCTTCAAACGAGTGAAAGAATAATAATAATTAGCCGCCGTCAGTGCCAACTGTTGCCTCCACAGTTCAGACTTCATTTTTCGTTACAGCATTCAGGTTATCGCTGCCTGCTTGGTAGCCGATGAGAGAGAGACGTGCTGCTCATAGCAGTTCCCTCGCTGTGGGAGTTGCAGTAACGGTTGCTTGACGAGCAGCAGTGCTTTGATGTTTGCCTCCTTATTTGTGCGTAATGCCGCTCAAATGCCGCGTAAAATATTGAACGTTTTGCCACAACACAACCTGCATTTTGCTCGGCCCAGGCTTGGTCTGTTTTCCATGACGTGGGCATCAGCCTATTTCTCCATTAGTCAAGTGGCTATCTCTGCCTGCCTGCCTGTATCAGCCCACCACTAAACTAGTTTTCAGGTAACATTAGTGAGCGCGTGCCTGCTTGTGAATGTTGTTATTTCATAGCACATGAATTATTGTAAACTCGTGAAAATATTTATGAAACAAATTTACTTTTTGACTTTTCCAAAAATCTCCAAAAATATTTTTTTTCTACAACTTTTCCAGGGCCTGGAAATTGTATTTTAAATTTCCATTACTTTTCCAGGTTTTTCCATGACTGTACGAACCCTGAAATTAGTTTGGATGTACTTGTACTGTTCAGTATCTTGCAAAATAGTCTTAAAAACCAATATGAAAAAGAATCATGATAAGATCGTGGATCGTGATCCTGCCTGAAAAAATCGTGATAGGATATTTTTGCCATATTGCCCACCCCTAGTTCCATCTGATTCCACAAGTAGAAAGATGAAAACAATAGTTTTGAATTTTAAGTGTATTGAAGAGTATACTTTCATTTTAAGACGATATTGGTTCTGTCTTGCACCCACTTTGCTAACAAATGCTAAGAGAAGGGCCAATTTGTAACAAATGAAAAACACCAAACCTTTGAATGTGCTGAAGGGAGTCCAAGTCAGAGCTCAAATGCATAAACTCCACTTTACTCGAATGGTCAACATGAATGTATGAAACAAACCACACAATGAATACTAACTCTGTCTCGGCTTCTCTCACAGTCTTGGAGACGGCAGTGAATATTTGTTCCAGTGTAAAGATGAGGTGAGTTTTCAGTCACCGAATGATCAAAATGTAATGTCTTGTAATGGCTTTCATTGATCATGTGAATACGAGCTTTACTGTCGCTGAATGATCCAGACTTGCATGTTTGTGATATGATCTTTGACCCATGTTCTGCAGAGGGTATAGTCGGTGTCCATACACACCATTTGTCCTTGTCGTTCATAAATGTCTGTTTGTTTTAGTTTGCTGTTTTTTCTGTAGTTTGCCGTTTGACAGCATTGCAAATGTTCAATTAATTTGGCGAGGTTATTTATGCAACCAGTTGACATGCGTGAGGTTATATAGGCTCATTTCAGAGCAACTTTTTGAGGTGGTAAAGCAGGAAATAACGCAGGTGTAATCATTAGCATTAATGAGGGCACCTGGCACTGGAATGCCCGAACAGAATGGAAGCATAATTAATGGTATTAGCGTACAGCTGTTTTACTTCCAGCTTTTACCACCTCAAAGGGTTGCTGTGAAATGGGTCCATAGACTTCCAAAGTGGTGTAGATTTCCCCTACTGGTATCATTCAATTTTCACAAACTACAAAACAACATTAACAGAGTGAGCTTGTCTTCATAACGAGTCCACATGGTGAGATTTCTCATATAACCCTGGTTGGGATTTTACCTCATCAGCATCTCATTGACTGTTTAATATGGAACCATTTCCACTTGATCATTTGCACAAATACATAGACACCCCATTTACACCTGGTATTAAAATACGATCTGTATCCGGACACGTTAACCAGATTCATGCTGGAGACACATAATATTCACCTATGCTGGTGGTCAACAACAGCAAGATGCCAGCATGTTGTACAGCTTGTGTTTACCCCTACCTGAAGCCTCAGACACACCAAGCCGACAGTCGGCCTCTGCCATGTCTGGGTGTCTGTCGCTCTAGCATTTATGATGTGTCCCGCACTGTTGGCTCTAGTCTGCTTTGACAGCGGCTTTTCCGGATGATTCTATCCGTCGGGTCGTCGGTGAGAGAAATCACTCTGATTGGCTGGTCCGGGGTAGGGAAATCACTCTGATTGACTCTGAGAGGACACACAAAACGCTCTGCTCATTTTCCAAATTTATCTCACCTGATAATTCCAAAACACAGATATTTTCACGACGTGCCTTTGAGCCTCTTGCTGCAT
The DNA here is from genome assembly GCF_964638095.1 of Poromitra crassiceps. Taxonomy (NCBI): domain Eukaryota; kingdom Metazoa; phylum Chordata; class Actinopteri; order Beryciformes; family Melamphaidae; genus Poromitra; species Poromitra crassiceps. Next base: position 23,682,388 of record NC_139625.1, on the reverse strand, counting down.
GATATTTATTATTTTTCACCTCTGCCTCCAGATACCAGACATTGAGAGCTGGCACACGCCACACACACACACACACACACACACACACACACACACACGCCACACACACACACACACACACACACGCACACACACGCCAGTGTCTTTTGCAACTTTTTATCAGACATATTCTACATTAGAAGTAGCAATATTACGAAACTGTTTAAGTGAGAGAAATGGTAGGCAAACGCTAGTTTCTATTTAATGTTTCATGAATCCGGTCTCACGCAGGCGCAGAGCGTACGTGCTAGCTGCCCGTCGGCTGTCATGTTTGCCGTATGTTAAAATTAAATTTTTTGGACCCGACAGCCGACAGAGGAGACGTGAGGTGACACATCGGTCGGCATCTAATGGCTCAATTCCACCACATTTAACAGCCCTGCACAGCTTGTCCCCACTCGGCTCTAATCATTTCGGCTCGATGGACGTTTTGCTTCCACCGCGGATCATCTGCCCCCACCCACCCCCACCCCCGCATATCTGTCCTTCGCTTATAGCCGAAGTAGGCTATAATACATAACGTTACAATTAAATCCATCCACAGAACTTTTAAACTGTTTATGAAATACTGGTGCCTCTAAATGACCTACAGTGTACATGGGCGAATGTGACAATCAGCCAGGAGAATGGATATCACTTTGTAGTTAGTCAAACTCAGGCATGCGCTGCGCTGCGCGCGGACGGAAGAGGCGCAACAGAGTGAAGCCTGCCCTGTACCCCGCGGCCTCTCACCAGGCAAGACCGCGGCTTCACCAAACACCCGCTGCGGCCTAGCGGAGCGCTGCAGCTCAACTAACTACAGGAGCTTGCTGAGCAGCTGACTTTTTTCACTCTGAAAACAATTGAAACCACCGCCACGACTTTATTTCTTTTTTTTTTTTCACATTTCTGTTTATTGAAGTTTTCAGGGCATAAATGATACAGCACATCAGTATTTAAATTTCACTGCCTGTTATAGGACTGGAAAGACAAGAAAAACAAAAAACAAAAGTAAAGATATGTGTATACGGTCGTAGGAAAACAGGTTCACTGGAAAAGAGGAGGAAAAACAAATACCTATACCATACCCTCCCTAACAGCAACAGTACACAAGTAATATTCTCACCCTGAGATACTTCCTTTTTCTTATTAACAAAAACAAAAACAAAACAAAAGTAAAACAATAATTGACATAGTCCGATCCGATCACCCATCAGAAACACAGTGCACAAGTACATGATCAAATACCCATAATCTACACAGCCCACCCACACAAGAGAAAAGAAGAGAAGACAGCACAGCAGACAGACATCATCAGGCCCAACACATCACAGAGAAACAGAAATCAGTCCTTTGGGATCTCAGGAAACTGCAAACCCTTCACCACCCTAAAAAATAGTCCCCATGTTTTCAAAAATCTAGTTGACGAGCCTCTCATCGTACACCGAATTCTTTCCAATTTAATAAAATAAAGAATATCTCTGATCCATAAGGAATGAGAAGGTGAGCTAACGGATTTCCATTTTAATAGAATTAGGCGCCTTGCTAAAAGCGTTGTATAGGCCACAAAGCCTGCTTGGTATTTTGATAATGATACTGTGGGGGGAGGGACTCCGAAAAGAGCTGTTAGAGCGGTAGGCTCAAGTGTCACTCCAACACTTTCTGAGATAGTATTAAAGATTTCTGTCCAGTACTTGTGCAAAGAGGGGCATAACCAAAACATATGAATGTATGTGGCAGGGGCCGAGTGACATCTGCCACGACTTTATTTCAGCAGAGGCGAAGGCAGCAACACAAAGACTGATGGAAATAACATAACAGAAGAGAATGTAAGCCCACTAAACTGGTATGCAGCGCATTGACAGTCAGTAGATAGAGTAAACACGATTCTGCCTGGCCAATCAGTCGTCTACAATGTTTTCACGTCACCGTATGAACCCGGGTTGACAGAATAGAACCTCAACGAAGCAGGTACGAAAAGTAGCACGACTCGACCCCAATACAACCCGGGCTGGGACAGTTTAAACCGGTGGGATGAGACAATTTATCGAGTCGAGCGGAGCGGGATCGCGCTACTACCTGCGGTGGAAATGAGCCATAAGTGTTTTCAGTGTGTCAACCCCTTAAGATCTGGACACAATGCGAGACAGACTACCTCCAGATGTGGTCAGGCAGATCAAATCACATTCCGATCACAAGGCATTTTTTACACCTTGCATTAGCATGCATTTTTCCTTATGTGGATAACGTGTCCGGATACAGATCACATTATAATAGGCCATTTTCACAGCAACCGTTTTGAGGTGGTAAAGCAGGGGTAACAATAACATTAATGAATGAGTGGAATGGAACCATCATTAATGGTATAGGTTACACCTGCTTTACTTGCTGCTTTATCACCTCAAAACAGTTGGTGTGAAAAGGGTCTATACCGGGTGGGAATAGTGTCAAAAGGCCCAGAGGTGAACTTCCATTTGTAAGCCACTGTATTTGTCTTTGTAATTTCAGGAGGAGCTGCAGCGCTGGACCCAGGCCATGCAGAAGGCTGTCCTGCCCCCGTCAGCGGAGGAGGCGTCGGGGGCCAAAGCCCACAGCCTGCCCCCTCCCTCCTCTTCCACTGCCCCCCCCGAGCCCAGCACTGCCAAGAAAGACAAGGAGAAGAAGTTCAGTCGCTTCGCCAAGAAAAAGTAAAAGCAAGTGAGACCAGAAGCGAGATGGGTTGCCTCGGCAACCTGGAAAGAGAAAGTATTTGTGTACAATTAGTGAGAGCGAGCTTTTTATCACTATAGATTTTTTTATATTATTTTGTGAACGTTAAGATAGATGAGATATTGTAGTTTAGATTGAAGCATCATTCTGTTGCCTGTATTTAAGCCAATTTATCAGTGCAAAAGTCCACTTTTTTGTCCTTTTTTGACAAATGCCAAATTCAAAGGATTTAAATAAAAGCACAGGAATGCTCTTTTCACACTCAACCAAAGAACGTTTGTAAAATTTCCTTTTTCCCCTCCTTTCCTTTTTGTTGACAAATTTTGCTTTGGTATGGCATGCTTTGATATAGCTATGTATGATATGTTGGCCTGTTATGAGATAGTGTGACTTGAGAGTGTTTAACTCCTATGGGTACTTTTATTAATCTGCCTTATCAAATGGTTGTGAACTGTAATACTGTGCTGTTTGAATTTGGAGTGCAAAACGCTACTCAGAGAAGCAGGTTGAGTGTAGCAGGCTTTAAAAAGATTTGTAACTGTGGTCTGAGGACTTGGTGGTACAGTGCTGTACGCTGCACACACAGCAGGTAGAATTGCAGGTATGCAAACTAAATGCTCTATGCACTGTGAAGGTTTTGACTGTTGAGATGTTCTCAGAGATGATGATTTCAAATTGATATCGGATGACCTATGACTCCTGTTACACCACAATCAATCAAGTCTCTTTTGAATATAGGTATCTTCATTCTATATTTTCAACTGAACTGTGGCAATATTTATTTCTGTGAACTTAAAATATATTCAACACTTGTGTATTGAACCCCAAATTTTATATATATATATATATATATATATATATATATATATATATATATATATATATATATATATACACACACACACACACACACACATACATATATATATATATATATATATATGTATGTATATGTATGTATATATACGTATATATACAGTACATCTACAGATGCATGAAGTAAGATGTTATACGTTAGTTTGATATGGTGCTATGGTGATATTCTTAAACCGTCAATCAAGACCAACTTGACCCGCCTTATTTGTCTTCAACTTTGGCTTGTAGTTACACGCATGCAAAAATGCATTCTCCTGTTAAGTATTTTTTTTATTTTGGTCTCACAAGCTAGATTCAATTCACCATAAAACTTTTAATAAATGGCAAGTCTCAAATTATAACCTGCCTCTCTGTGCCACGTGCAGTTAAAACAACAAAAAACACGTGGGCTGTTAGAAGTTTTACGGTACCCAGGGTCAGCCAAGGTGAAGGACAAGCTGGGGGTCAGATTAATCTTGACTGCTTTCCAAAGCACACAGGAGGACCAGGCATGCTCTCCCTCTGAGGCAAAGATGATACAGTAGCAATATGGAGCTGAAGGAATGTAAGGGAAGAGAAATTGATGGAGAAAAGAGGGAAGTGAATTCGGTAAATATAGGAATTTCCAAAGAAAAGCCATTATTGAATAGATCATTCAAATCAATATATGCATACAGGGTGTGTAGCCTACAGCATAGTATGGAACTGTTATAAATGTACAATCGTGGTTTATTCCTCATTTTCATAATTTCTGTTACAAGGATGCTGTAACACACACTCTCCCACTGCCGTCCTTTCCTTGTTCTGTCACTCACTGTGGGCTTTGTCCTTGAACTGTGAGCTCACCTAAATCATCTCACCTCATCTAAATTATGGAAGTCAGTGGTACAAAGATAAGAGACAGAAGACTCAGCTCTCAGTTTCCCACAAGAAAATATGGTAGTACTGTAGCATCATGATCTCAGAGCGGAGACTGCTTTTACACAGGAAGAAAATATCAGACTTTAAATATGTGGTTCAGATTTTATCTTCTCAACGCTAAATAAAATGCATGAGAAGATTGCATCTTTGCCACTAGGATGATTTTTTGCCAGGCAGCCTGGCTGCCGGCCTACATGGTTACATCTGGCTGTGTCCGAAGGAAGGAAGCTGACCGACTGACTCACAACCCTCAAAATGCTCGAGTGACATCACTGATGTCATCTCTCACTGATGACATCACAATTGCTCAAGTGAAATCACTCGGAAGCTGACTGACTCACAACCCTGAGGACAAATGATGTCATCAGTGGCCAGCAGCCAGCTCCCTGGCAGTATTTTTGCCAGGCAGACAGGTGACATCATCGGGATGTCATCAGTAACACGCATGCTGCCTGGCATAGAGTGAATTCATCAGTAACACGCATGCTGCCTGGCATAGAGTGAATTCATCAGTAACACGCATGCTGCCTGGCATAGAGTGAATTCACGCTTGTTTCTTGTATAAATGCAACCTGAGCTGCTTTGGAAAATTCGGGCCCCATGTACTCTGTTGTTTTGTTTTTCTTGGTTCCAATATCTACAATAATCAGATGAAGGCTTCATCCACTTTGTCTGGTTTTATTCACCTCCATCCACTCCCTTATCCCTCCGCTCCTTCCTACCTGCCCATTCTGTTCAGTGGTTTTTAATCTGCATTTTATACTCTATAGCTATGTAAAATATCCAAAATGTTGACAGGAAATATCAAATACATTTTGAGAAAATAATCTTTAAAATAAATTCCTAAAACTATGCATGGCTTGGGGGTCGGTTTTGTCTCTTAATTTACTGTCAGCTTGTTTCTGCAAAAGCTGCATGTGTAAACAGTTATTGTCCCTTTCATCTCCTTTATCCTTTCAACTTTGAAATGCATGTCCACTAGTCCATATGTGCGCGCTGCAACCCCATGCAGACTTGCCAAAAATCCTAATAAACAGCTTAAATTTGGGAAAATGAAAACATCCGGTCATCAGTCCCTGCCTGTGCCAATGCTCAATGCCCATGTGCAGTTTCAAATTGATTGGCCAACCCGTTTGGGCTGTGTGTTGGACTTTTATTGTGCTTAAATGCTCACGACCAGAAAAAGAGTATTTACTCATTACTCTTTTCAAACGTAATATTATTACCTGTTGATTTTCAAAATAAAACCTGTTACTGTATGTCAAGAGAGAAACAGTCACACATTGAGGGGGTCAATTTGGCCTGCTTTCTATATAATGCATCCCTCAATTACTTGTGGTTGATCACTATAACCATGATCACTATAAGCGGATTCCACTGTGTGTGTATGTATGTATACAACATATATATATATATATAGGGGAGGGTTGGGTTGGGGCGTAAATTACAGTCTACCCACTTCTCCAGGGACCACTACACCACTGCCTATACTTTTCCGTTACACCCCACGAAATTGATAATAGACCCTTCTCACGGGGGCCATTTTGTGCCGAAAAGGCAGGTTAAACACAGGTGCAAGCAAAACACTAATGAGGGTTTCCAACTCCCATGATTGGAATGTGGAAACCCTCATTAGTGTTCTGCTTGCACCTGTGTTTGCCCTGCCTTTTCGGCACAAAATGGCCCCCGTGAGAAGGGTCTATAGCGTCCTTTCTCATCAGACTTTGCATGTGCACCGGTAAGCGTAGCTATGCCTTCAAACTATCCCCCACCCCCCTACAGCCTATGAATGAATTCATAAAAGTTACCTGCTTGATGAAGAGCACACCTGGCTCAAAGTGATGACGAGACACAATCTGGAAACAGGTAGACCCAAACAAAATGTTGGCAAGATGAAAGAGGCCAACATACGCAATGTACATTTACTTGCATAACAAATTTGTGTTACCAATAACCCGGCAACATTAATCTGAGTCAGCCCATGGAGTCCACACCTCGTTTTAGCGCTGTGCCAACGCTAGAGAAAGTAATGCAGTAGTAATTAATATTACTGTTTTGGAGATTGTAATACATTACACTACTTTTTACTGAGGAAAGTATAACACTGCTCATAAACATGCACAATTTAGATGGATCGACCAAGCATGGATTCAGAGGACTTATCATAAATCATGAAATGCAGGGAAAATGCTCATAAACAGCTTAAATTTGGGGAAATTGCAAACCTGGCGTTGTCACTTCCTGCCTATTCCAATCCTCAATGCCCATGTGCAGTTTCAGATCGATCTTTACTTAGACTAAGTAAAAGTACAGTTAATTGTGTAAAGAAAGACTGGTAAAAGCAGAAGTACTGATTCAACTTGTATACTCAAGTATAAAAGTAAAAAGTATTTTCTGTGCAAAGCGAACAGAAACGCATGTCAAATTAATATAATTCAAATAGTATTAAACTTAAAAGATCCCCTCCAAACATCTTTTAAGATGCATAAAGACTATAGCCTACTTTGATTAATATTTGTGTATATTTCTTCCACAAAAAAGGTGCACATAATGCGTGAAAGCTGGGAGCATGAGACAAGAGAGACAGACAGACAACGTGAGTTATTCAAGCCCATGTCAGTTTTGAATGGCAACAGCCAGAAGAAAGAGTGAAAAGCCCTGAGAAAACTTGTCTTAAGCCGTATGGCCCATTGGCTCAGCGAGTTGGATTAGTCTAACCTGGTGGCTTGCTGTTGAGCAGTATTGAGGTTGTGGGTTCGAGCCTCAGTCAGTTTTGAATGGCGACAACCAAAGGAAAAACTGGCCCATTGGCTCAGCAAGTTGGATTGCTCTTTAGCAGTTTGTGGGTTCGAGCCTCAGTCAGTTTTGAATGGCTCGTAGCTGCTAACAAGCTTTACACTAAGACGCCAATAAGTGCGCTATTGAGATTTTTTTGTAGAAATCTTGAAGATACACAGCACGGTCTTTCTCTTACACTGCCATGGAAGGCAACCAATCAGAGGCAGAGAGTGGGTCACTACCGTAAATATCCTAAATAACAGGTTGCGCAACTGCAAATGGCATAGTGCTCTCATTCCAATGTCCCGATTGGGGTGGAATAACATTACAGATCCATTAGAGATTTAAATTTTGATGTGTGAGTCACTAATTTGGTGTGGCAGTGGCACACAGATTGACACCACAGCGCATGCGCCTCAAGTCCCGGCACCCCTTTGCCACACATGCGCAAGAACTGCTCCGCACAACACCATCCCGATCTGATACCTCCAAGGACAATGTGCTAAACTGAGGGACTGCTGGTTACACTGCAAGCCTTGGCAAGTGGCACACCAATCAAAGTCTGACTGTCTGAGGACCAGAGGGAGATGTTTCAAGGGTGTAGTAGATGTGCAGGTGATTGAATGGCAAATGATGAAAATGGTTTAATAAACATCAAAGTAGGACAATTTAACTAAAGGTCATCTATTGAATCTCACTTAACAAAAACATTTTTCTAGTGGCAAATAAATAAGAAGTTACCCTGTGCCACCATTCAAACCACCAACCACCAATGATAAGGTGGCTGACTTCAGAAGACTGAGGGTTTGAGTCCCTTTGTGCTAAACTTTCTAGTTCAGCAATTCCAGAAGTTTCTTTTAGAGCAGCAGGCATTGTAACTGTGATTGGTAGTAGTTGTCAGTTTCTAACCACATGTAATCTGTCGACATGGATCTGAACTAATTTGACACCTTATCAATAAACAGAGATGGGAAAGTACACTCATTCTTTACTTAAGTAGAAGTACAGTTACTTGTGTAAAAGAAGACTGGTAAAAGAAGTACTGATTCAACTTGCTTACTCAAGTAAGAGTAAAAAAAGTAGACTGAAATGTACTCAAAATTATAAAAGTAAGAAGTATTTCTAATGGTTGTTTCTGTGCAAAGCAACGTGCGTCATATTAATATAATTCAAAGACTATTAAACTTAAAAGATCGCCTCCAAACATGTTTTAAGATGTACAGTATAAAGACTATACTTTGAATAATAATTTGTGTGATATGGTTTTTCCATGAAAAAGGTGAACATAACGTGTAAAAGCTGGGGGGAGTGCGAGACAAGAGACAAAGGTTAGTGTCTGTCATGCATTAAAACTAAATTAACTAGCCTGTAAGGAGTAGAAAGTAGATATTTGTGTTAAATTGTAGGGAGTACAAGTAAAAGTTGTCAGAAAAATAATTAAAAGTAGATACCTGAAAATCATACTTAAGTACAGTAATGAAGTATTTGTACTTAGTTACTTCCCATCTCTGCCGGTTGGACAGTTTCCTTCATTCTATAGTAAGATAGTTGTACCTTTGACAAATCTTAATTAACAAGTATTTCATTCATTAAAAAAGGTGTGACAAAATCAATTTGAGAAGACCATTTATTGAATATAAACAATTTTAATTTTAAACAGGAGGCCTGAAACTCAGGCAGGCGTGAAATAAGTAATTTTTGATTACTCTGTTGTTTAACAGTCATCCGTTAACCATGCTAATTTCAGATAAGACAAGTTGCAAATGTCAACATATTCAAAATAGGCAAAACTGTTGTATTTACATTCCAGTGGCTGTTAGTAAGACAGTGAATAAACAGCCTCCAAACAGAAGCGGCCTCAGGCTACACTAATTAGATCTCAACTGACAAGTAACATAAGCTGAAGAGTGAAGATAATCACTTATAGCATTAAAAGGCCCTGAATAACTGCTCATTTCAGTTTTTACAATCTCACTAGGTGTACGCCTGCAGCAGAGCAGACAGATGATCATTTTTCTTCCAAACAAATAAACTGCAAGATGGATACAAGTGATATTTTCAGCATATTTTATTACTTGATCATTAGCCAATTTTCCACAGCGAGGCCTAACAGAACCAGCCAGGACTGATTATGCTGCTAAATTTACCCTCCTGAACAACAAAATTTACATGAAATATTTTTGCATCTTGCCGCCAGCAATATCATCTCAGCCGGGCTACGGCTTCAACAAACAAATTATGCTTTCCATCATCAGTTATTTCACTTTAGCTCTGCAGTGAAAACTGTCTCTTTACAGAACACATGCGAGAGGAGTGGTTTGTGGTACAATGGCTGTTACAACACAACCATGAACGCTCTACTCTAAGTAGCCAGGGTTCCTGCACATTCTCTCATTTCAAAATTACACTTTTCAAGACTAATTTCTTAATTGGATTCAGATATTTTGGGTTGTATCCAGTATGACATACTGTTGACAAAGATCACAATATGAGAAATGACAGTGGAGTCTGTAACAGTCATGTGTATCAGGCCTCAAATTTTGTTTTCACGCTTGTAGACTACTTAGGGCAGGGATGGGCAACTTTGATGATAGAGGGCCACAAAAAAAAAGTCCACTACCAGAGGGCCAGATTGTGACCGTGTACTTTCTTCCATTCAGACGACTCCAGAAACTTTGCTCTAGCTTTAAAACAGCCCGCTACAGCAATTTGATGGGGTACATCACCCAAATATGTCATATTAATCAGATTAGTAAAGTTGCATGTGCAATGTGCATCCTGGATATAGTTTGATACAATAGCGTTAGCTCAAACGCTAACGTTAAACAGTACGGTATGTGGATGGACAATGCTAACACATTAGCATGTTCCATGTTCTGGGATGTACAGTAAAATAAAAACACAGATTTGAGTGGTCTAACTTAACCTAACCAAAAACGTCGGCCTTGTAAAAAAAAAAAAAATGAAATTGACCCAGGGGCCACACTGAGCGCACGCAGCCCGCCAGTTGCCCACCGCTGACTTAGGGCAATTCTAAAACTCCAAATTCATTTTCCTTACATTTCCAGACATGTAGGAACCCTGCAGAGACCGCAAACAACCTCCTGGGTGCCATTAACCGATATGAAGCACCAAGGAGGTCAAGAAGAACGAGGTTAGATAAACAGACTGACTGTAGGCATTCGAGAAACAGCCATGCTTGTTGTTGACACCAATACTGCAGTCAGAATGAAATATCTAATGAAAGACGTGAACAATGAAGTACAGCATTTGATCCATTTGTGGCAACGGCAAATCTGATAATGGTAATTATCTATTGTTAAAAATCCTGCGTTATCATTGTTATGTTTTCCCATATTCAGTGTTATTATGAAGTAAACAAGTTGCCTTGCCCCAAGGGGGTAATGATGAACGTCCCTTGCTGGTTGTCAACCTCTCCTTCGCATTTAAAGGCCAATTGGTTGGTATAAATCACTGACCTATATAATGGTATAAATTAGTTTCTAACAGCAAGTCAGAGCCATCCAATTTTCTTGCAGACAATCAGAATAACTTCTAGACGTTCCATCAGTAAGAAAATTAAGAAATAACATTCCTATAAAAATTGCTATTACTCTGGGGGAGATGCTTTGACATCCGGGTCATTTTTTTTTTACCGTGACTCAATCCAAAGCACATTATTTGATATTTCAAAATAGCGTTTACACTTGAAATGGCATAAATGACATGGGAAGAAAGCGTAAAAAAACTCCACCCACTTTATTCACAAGTCATTTCTGCTTAATAAGAATAATTAAATAAGCATTTAATCTCAAAATAATACAAATGGATACAATAAAGTTAATTACATGATGAACCAATAATATGTTTTGAATGAGATGCATTTGTTACAGAACAATAACCCATAAATTGTGTGACTAAATTAGCCATATCAAGATAGGACCAACAGTGGGTGATACACAAATGAATGTGAATGTGCTGTACAGTACATCTCTTTCGGTGACCTCATCCACACATACCAGAGACACACATTCAGAAATGTTGTGAAGTTTTGAACAAACCCGACACCATTCAGATTTGCTACCAAATCTGACTTGAAGAATAAGAGGGAGACACAGAGGGAAAGTGAGGAAGAAAAGCAGTTGACCCCTGCTGCTGCTCTTCCAGTAAATGCTGAGATACGATATGACAGGCTGGGGTATATTTGGTATCAAACAGCAGTGATGGGCAGTCAGTCACTTCCTCTCTGGTGCAGTTTCTGATGCCCACGCTGCTTCTCAATGTCCAGCATCACTACGAATAGATGTGTCAAATAGTAGATGGTTGATAGTGAGGAGGACAATTTTTAAGAAGGCATATTAGGTGTGTGGGAGGGTATGCGTGTATTCTATTTACATGTTGCTGCAGAAAAGGCTAGGGCAGCACCAGCGAAAAATGTTCTTCCTGATTGAATTTCTTTGTGGTGAAGTGTGTGTATGTGTGTGTTTGTGCGTGCAGCAAGTATGCATGGTGTGTGTGCATGTGTGATGCGGCAGAGGCTCAAGGCTGATGGATCAAACTGGCAGGTTTCCTTGTCTACTGGATCAGCTTGTTGGCTCTCTGGTTCGCCTCATCAATGCGAACTTTGTTCATGTCCGCCTGAAAGACACAGATGGAACAGTTGAGAGGGCTGGCAATATCAATTTCTACTTCTTTCTCTCTATAAAGCAATCCTCTATCACTATAAATATACTACAATAGTTTGAAGGGGAGGGGAGGATAGACAGAATTCTACACAGTACAGTATGTAGAATCACATATTGTACCCATATTGTGAAATCAGATACACTTAAAGCTGCAGTAGGTAGTTTTAAACAACATCATCAATGGAATGTTATAACCATAGCAACATAGCAGAGACTAGAACCCGAACAACACGTTTTTTTGTCAGACCTACAACCAAAATTATAATGAAATAATATTGCCTACTGCAACTTTAATTCCCTAATCGGCCTTTGAGTAAGGCCATATGATTTCCACAAAACGGAAAAAATGGACGGAATCATGGAATTTGAAAATAAAAATGTAATCAACTGTAAAAGATGGAAAATTGCGGAATTTTCCATAACTTTGCTGAAATTGATAATAGTAGGCCTAATTATCAAAATCAAAAGTAGACCAAATTATTGTAGTAACCTCAATTATTTAATAATTGCCCTAGAGAAATGATTCCGTTTTGGATTGGGATGTTTTGAGGAAGGGGGGGAGGTCGGTCTTGCGTGGAACCCTTACGTCACCTCACAACTTGGTTTTCACTTTGAGAAACATGTCGAAGAGGCTGTCTGAGAGAACCAAGTCGTTAAGAAAACAAAAACAATATTCATCCTAACCCCTAAACTAAAATGGAAGAAATGGAATTTGGAAAAAGATAAAAAGGATTCCATATGGCCCTAATTAAGCTTCGATACTATCATGCCTCTTTACAGCCACTAGGGGCAAATCCATAAAAGAAAAAGTTTACATCCCCAACCCAGGTCATGCTGAGACCAAATTAAAGTGACTCCCACCTTGTCTGTGATGCGGTCAATCTGTTTGTTCTGCTTGTCTATCTCGTTGCCCATATCCGTAGCCATGGCTTTCAGGTTGCCAATGATGCCGCCCACTGCATCCAGGTTTTCCTCCATCTCATCCTCACGTGCATCGTTGGTTATCCTATACAACAGATGTCAAATGAAACCAGATTTATTATTTGGGGAAATTTGTGTCTCAAGCATATCACAACACGCCACACGTGATTAGCTCTATTTAGCATTACAGGAGGTAAATGCTGGCCTGTAGCATTCACCTAAATCCGCATAATTTATTACAGTCTCTAAATATATTCAGTCATTTATGATTTTCTTTGAGAAAAAGTTTGGATGTTTGGGGATTATAATTTCTCATGAGACATTTGACAGACAGTAACTCATCACTTGGAATGAACACGTCTTCTAACTTAATACCAGTTAACATCTTTCTGATGATGTTGTGGTTAAAGATTTTGAAGGTATTGAAATGTCCAGGACAGGAAGTGTGCCCCACCTCTTGATGTAGGGTCCCGAGGGTGCCGAAGCGCTCATCTGGGGGGCTTGGCCGTTGCGGACACCCGAGGGCTGCCTGGAGATCACACCGCCGTCAACCACGTTACTGCCGGTCTGACTTCCTCCTCTGATCCCCCAGGTACGCTTGTACTTCGAGTCGTGCTCTATGGACGTCACCCTGGGGGGAAGGGGGGGATTGTGGAATTGTAAGACTACTAAATGGCAACTAATATTACTACTAGGTTACTATTACTATATTAATTATAATGAAGTTGAATTCATTTTTTCCATACCTTATCTCTAGGTATTCATCAAAGTATCCTCTCCTCCAATGTGAAAGCATTTTGAGAAGATTTTTTTGTCATGTTTAGAACCAGGTAAGAACACACTGTGCACACACACTGACACTGTATATTGGTATATATGATTTGATGAGAATAGTTTTTAAGTATGCGCAGCATAGTACATTGTACCTGGCATGTTAAGAACAGGGTAGGGATAGGGCTGGGTAAGAAAGGTCAGTACTTTTTTGGCATTGGGTGAAGCAGGTTGGTAATAATAATAATAATAATTTTTGGATTTATATAGCGCCTTTCCAAGTGCTCAAAGCGCTTCACAGAATCATTATTCGTTCACACCATTCGTACCGGTGGTTCGAAAGCGTGGCAGCCACACATCGGCGCTCAACGGCCCCTCCGACCACCATCATTCATGTCTACATTCATACCAATCATACGAGGCAAGGAGGGTTAAGTGTCTTGCCCAAGGACACAACGACAGCAGCTGGGAGGGAGCGGGGATCGAGCCGCCAACCCTTGCGTCATTGGCCGACCCGCTCTACCTCCTGAGCTAAAGCCGCCCCATACCGGTGTGGGTCTTATGTATCCCACCGCAATGTATTCATGATGATGAAAGTACGTACGGGAAAAAAGTGATAATTTTCCGCATCTTCTCCCAGTGTAAACTTACTCGCACTTTGCAAACTAGTCTCTAGAATAGAGTTGAGTGCCTCATGAAAAGTACCAGAAAAAGTACTGATTTCGCACCAGTATCAAAATCAAGAAAAAACTGGTATCTGTCCCAAAAACCTTTTAACGATACCCAGCCCTAGGTAGGGAATGCATTCACAAACCTTGGGGGGTTGTTCAAAAATAGTATCGGCTGTCTTTAGATAAGAAAAACAAAGTACTAAAACATTTAAATCTTTTTAAAAGCAACACATTCCAGCAATAATTAAGATGTGATCAGGATGTATGACAAAGTGTGACGACAATAAATCTCCACCTGGCAATGAATGGGAATTGTGTCTTTTTTTAATGAATAAAATTACAACTGTTAATTCCAGCCTTCACCAGGGTTTAGTGTGCAGTTTACCTGTCACAGGGGCAGACGCAGAGGCCGCAGCATTTGGAGAGGTCATTCAGGTTTCTGTCAGCCTGTTTCATGTCCTGGTTGATCTGGTCCATGCCGTCCTCCACACGTTTCAGTTGCTCTGAAACACAGAGACACACCACACCATGTCACCCCCTAAATATATTTCATGTCGTGGGAGCTGGACTTAGTGTTTAGTTTTGTTTCATTTCAGTAAACAAGACTATGGGCCTGTACCACGAAGCAAGATTAGTGGCTTAGCGAGGTAACTTCAGGTTTAACCCTGGGTTTGCCGTGCAACTCCATGGCAACTTATGCTGCACGGCTAACCTACTCCTGAGCAGGTTAAGTTCAGAGGATAAGATCAAACCCCATGAAAGACCAATCAGCGCTCTGGAAACAGCGAGTCACCATTCATATAGGATCCCCATATGAAAAAGTAGATTGCATTCAAATGATAATCACAAAAGAAAAAAACATTAATGGCTCGTGTTGAATTAATCAAGCACTGAAGCCTTGCACTTGTTGTACATAATTAAATTAAGCCTACTTACCACGTTGGAATACGTTTATTCATTATTTGCTCACAAGTAGTAGCCTACGTTTGACCCCGCCGATTGCAGCTAAACGGTGCGTGGAGAAATAGAGTTAAAGTGAAACGTCACTTCCTGCTTTCTCCCTGTACCAGCGCTGAAAAAATATGAATGGCAGTGAACGTAGAACAACGTTACTTTTTTGATCCTGTTTGAATTGTGCCATGGGGTGCCAATGTTAATTTTGTCAATTTAAAACATGCATGTAAAGAAAGTCGCAGTTTGTCGTCAAACTGAAACGTAGGGGTTAGTTTAGTATAAAAACTACATAGCTCGTGGCATGTCGCCGGTCTTCAGCTTTTTTATTCTCTTATTTTCTTGTGTGGACCATCTTATGTGAAGCACTTTGAATTGCCTCTATCCGATTTTATGCAAACCCAATGCTGTGGCATGTACGGGCAACAGAAGACGCAAGGTACCAGTAGAGGGTATGCTTGGCATCCAAACTACAGTATAAAGACAGAACTGTTATGAAATGTCTATTTTATCCTCTTTTTTTATTTTTTCTTATGTCATCCATTTTATGTGAAGCACTTTGAACTGCATCTGTGTATGAAATGTGCTATACAAATAAATTTGACTTGACTTGACTTGCCGGTAGAGAAAGTGACATCACTTAGACGACAATGTATGTAGTCTTTCTGATTTATAACTTATAGTGCAACAGTTTGGCGACAAACTGCGACTTTCTTGACATGCAAAGTTATGTTTTAAATTGACAAAATTAACATTGGCAGTGGCACCCCGTGGCACAATTCAAACGGGATCAAAAAAGTAACGTTCACCGCCATTCATATTTTTTCAGCGCTGGTACAGGGAGAAAAGCAGGAAGTGATGTTCACTTTGCCTCTCTATGACAATCCCATTTTGCTTCAATAAAAAAGATTGAAGTGGGATGAACAGACTGGAAACTTTATCATATTAAATAAAACAGATGTTGACAAAGTATTTTCCTATGGGGACATAATTTGCAGTTGGGTAAAGGCAATAAATTGCAATATCTTTTTTACATTGCAATAATATTGTATTGTGTCTTAAGTATCGTGATAGTATTGTATCGTGGTGATTCCCACCCCTATAAACTTGCCCCACTTTATTACAAGCTGTAGAATTACAGGTACCAAAACTGACTGCATCTCAATCTGGCACGCTGCCCTCTTATAAGCAGACGCGACGCGTGCACATTCCGCTGTCAGACACAAGAGCATCATTAAAACACACTCTAGCTTATATAGATGCAAACACATTAGAGCCAATTAGAGCCAACAGAACGGCATAACAGCCTGGCACAGCTGGCAAATCATCTCGTACACCAGATGCCGATACAGTACTGCAACACAAAATACAATCAGCATACCAAATAACAAAAAAAAAAGCCCAGTAAACAATAGACAATATTACAGTGAGTTAATGTAAACAGTTTAGGCCTACATTTGATGATTTTATAATCATTGCATGGTGTGTGTTTAATAATAATAATTGATTGCATTTATTTAGGGTCTTTCTAGATACTCAAAGCGCTTCACATATCAGGGGAGGGGAGGGGGGACTCAAGTAATCCACCATCGATGTGTAGGACCCACCTGGGTGATGCACGACAGTTTACGTGCTCCAATATATGTAATCATAATAACAGTTTCTTACATGAGCAGGTCAATCTATGTCATCATAATAAATGTTTCTAGGGATGCACCGATGTGAAAATGTTGGCCGATACCGATAACCGATATTAACATTGCTGTTATGGCCGATAACCGATATTTACCGATGTCGATATGATCTGTATAAAAACACATTTATATGATAATAACATTTTGTAGATACTAAAAAACAGATGTAAACTATATGAATTTGAAGAGGTAATGCATTTCTTTACTTCCAAAACATTTGGAAAAGTCCATAAATCATAGATTTATCACAATGTTTCCTCTCAATGGGAAAACTTTGGCTGATACCGATAACCGATATTAACATTGCAACATCGGACCGATGCCGATATGTTACCGTGCTATAGACAAGCCAACCACGCCACAACCATGCTGTGTTATTGTGTGTCATTCAGAGGTGTTGCTTCGTGAGATGGCTTCCTGTTTCCCGGCTGGGCCGTGTTTAGACCTCAGGCCAATCACGGTGCTTAAACACGGCAAACTCCACTCAACCAGGATGCTGAACGAATTTAAACAAACGTACATTTAAATGGCAAGCACAGACAGTTGTCCTGTCAACAGCTTAATTAATCAAATTAACTGTTAACCTTCAGCAATTGATTATGAAACTTTACTGTAACATTGCAGTGAGGAATCCACGTTCTGTAATAATTATAAGGGGCCGAACACACCATTATGCCAATCCTATGCTGAAGCAACGCAGTGGAAGCAGTTTCATTTCAGCGTCCTTGTTAACAGGCGAGACCAATCACACCAGCCGCACGCTCTGCCACGCTGAAGCCACGCTATGCCACGCTGAAGCCACGCTATGCCACGCTGAAGCCACGCTATGCCACGCTGAAGCCACGCTATGCCACGCTGAAGCCATGCTCTGCCACGCTGAAGCCACGCTATGCCACGCTGAAGCGACACTGCTCCAGTTGTGAGCGGGAGCAGGGCAAAACAGAGTGAGGCGTGGACTAAACACAGTGTTTCTGGTGTGAATGACAAGGCTCCTGCTCAAAGCTTCCCTGAAGTGCTTCTTCTGAGATGCCTATGGGGTAAACCAAGCGTAAGACAGCAGTTCAAGTTGCCTGCAACTACTTGATGTACAACTGCAACAAAATGTTTTTAGCAAGTATAAATACAAGAGACTGGTTCTGGGACATAGATAGACCACTAACTGAAGGCACTAAGGTGCTAGCGAATACATTGCTACACCAATAGTATCAGCTGGTAGGGGCCTAAACAAAATGTCTGTATGTGGCATACATACCACCAATAATACAATAATAACATTTCCAGTAAACATTTCCAGTAAACATCACTGATGACGCGTCCCAGCGCATGCTGAAGCATTGTATCTTGAACCGTATGAGTATGGCTCCCATGGCCAGTGACACTTGAGCCCTTTTCCCACATGCGCTTTGTACCGCAAAATGACCGGAACGTGGTCAAATGGCTGCATGTGGGAAAGGCGCCGTGCCGGTATAAGCGCGACCCCGTCGTCGCGGCCATTTCACCAGTTTTGAGCTAGTCAGAAGAGCGGTATGCCGCGATAGACAGACAGGTGAGAAAGGGGTCCAGTCATTTTCCGCTATCAGTGGGCTGTGACTTCGTGGACCAGGTTGCACACAGTAGACAGTGCAACACCAAATACACAGCTGATTGTTCGATATTCCCCTGGTGTTGCGTACCACCAAAGGACTATTGCCAGTCGCAAACGCGCTTCCAGTGGTTTTCGCCACCGGGTGATCTTGCGTGCGGGTCGGACCAGACTCAGCACGTAATACCGGGACATGCGAAAATGACGCTTCCATTCCACGTCGTCAAAATTGTTCAGAGCATCTTCCCAAAATAAACTCTCTCGCTTCCAGACGGCTCTAGTCTCACGCAGCAGCGCAGAGGTACATAACACTGTCATGATCTGTCCCCGGTTTAGTCTATCTTCATATTCTGCGCGACACTCTCATGGGCGAGGTGTACACACGTTACTTAATGTTCCAGCGGGCATAATCTAATCATTTGCGCACATTAAAGCAAACTGGCGAAATGATCTTGTGATAATAAGAGCAGTAGCCTATGTCAGCTTCATGTGTGTGTGTGTGCTGATTTTCCCCTCTCCTCTCTGCTCGCTCTCTGGCCACAGTCCGTCCTCCTCCTTCAGTCACAGCCCGACAGGGACTAAGCAACGTTGCCGACAGCCAAGGCAAGCCCGGACACATCAAATGAAGCCAGTCTGTAAAAAGTGCTTCAACGCGACGCAGGTGAACGGATAAACAAGCAAACTTATTTCACCATTCGGAGTTTTGCTGACACGTCACTCCCCACCCGCTCTGCAGTGCCGCCCCCCCCCCCCCCCCCCCCCACATACAGGCAATTTCGCTGATAGATTCCCACATGCCAGAGGAGAGGTGTGAAGGGAAATGTCCGATATTGACTTACAGGTAATTTTCCGGTACGCATGTGGGAAAACGGCTTTAGGAATAGTCTAGGTGACAACCAAGTATAGATTGGTGACAAGCTGGAGAGACAGTTGACGGCCAGAGAGACGGCACCCGGTACGGGATGGGTTAGCACCCCAGCCTGGCTCTCTCGTGAGGGAGAAATCCACAAACGCTACGGATTAGCCTCCTGAAAAGCTGTATAAAGATCGGCGCGGCCTGGGGTCCTTCAGGCTAGAGCGAGGTACCCCTTGAGGTCCTGAGGCATCCGCTTTGTCTATGGTACGGCATAGTAGGATTGCCTTTTGGGAGGGTCTGGTGAGACGAAGGAGGAGCGCGGCCGGGAGAAACCCACAGAGCCTTAGCCCTCCATGCACCGAAGGGTCTTTCAATGCTGCGGTGTAGCACTAGCTCTATTGCAGTGGATTGGGCATGATCAACCCTTCCGCGGGCAACGCTGCAGACAGAGTAGGAAGGCTGATCCGTGAGCGACTGCTTCTGGGACGAGGGTCGGGGTCTTAATCGGCCTCGGCTGGGTCTACTCTACTGGGCGAGGGTGTATGATGTTGGACAGACCCGAAACACCTTACGACCCCAGTTAACATCACTGATGACGCGTCCCAGCGCATGCTGAAGCATTGTATCTTGAACCGATATTTTGGCACAATCACATCCGCTATTCCGCTTAATGTCACAATTACACTAAAGCTAGTGATATCATATTATTAACGTTGTATCTACCTCCTTGATTGTCCAACATCTCCAGGGTTTTGGTGCCAGTCTGTTTGCTCTGCAAACAAGAGAAACACAGAGAGAAAGATTAGATAGGTTTTTGTATTATAAAGAATGGCAAGAACTGTGGTTTGACACAACACATTCTAAATTAATTAGGAGGCTGGCTCTGTTCAGAATGAACATTTTAAGAAGAACATTTTTAAAGTCCATTGATATTCATAAGTGAGAATGAACACTCAGTCATAATTGAACTGCAGTTTCATTCTGGCGTATTTTTCAGATTTAGGTAATTACAAGTGTTCACTTTCCATTAAGAGGAATGTCGCCTTTTCAATTTGTATTATATTTTTTATGCCCTTCAAAATAATGTAACATTTTCTATTTTTATTTAATTTTTCATGCCCTTCAATAAAACATTTTCAAAACTCTAACTTCAGCCATATAGTAAAGAATAGTTTGAGGTAGGCTTGGGCGGTATTAAGGTATTGCGGTATACCGGGGTATTTAGAAATACCGAAGGTATGATTTTAAATGCTTTCAAAACAGTTTTCTATTTTTTTTGTTCAGCCAAATAGTCACAAGTGTCCTTTCCTGTGCTGGGCAGAGCCTACATTATTATTATTTAATCTTATTCGCCATTTGTAGGCTACCTTTTAACCTTATTAATAGGCAACCATAATGTGTTACAAGCAACACTATTATTGTTTAAGACCACTTTAGTCCATTTCATTCCTTTAATTGTCATTCTCCATTGAGGACATTGTGCTAGTAAAAAGAAAAAGAAAAAAGTTTTCTGAAACATAGAAGTTGCAATCTACTTTTCACTGATGGACATGAATTTATAAAACGGCATCTTAGCAAACATAATAATTATTTGGAGGTAGAAAAGAAACACTATTGTCTGGTTACAAGCCCCCCGCCTTCCCGCTGTTGAAACTAATACCGTCAAATACCGGGGTCTAATGTCAGGCAGGTATGAAAAAATAGATACGACCCAAGCCTAGTTTGAGGAGCTACATAATATGAATATTTCAGTTTGAACAAAAGAACCTTATAATTTTGAACTTACGATTCACTGAACTAAAACTTATCTGATCCCAACCCGGGTTAGAGCCACTGATAACAAAGTTGATAGGTGCTTTGTGGTTGTCACAATAGCAGTACATGTAAGATGATACAGTGCTGTATGTAGTGTCAGTTGGAGCAGCAACATTGTCAACATCTCACCTCCTCTCCCATCTGCAGCATCCTCCGTGTGCTTTCCAGGGACTAGGGAGGAACAACAGGAGGTGTTAGTAAAGTATATACATAGTAAAGAATATATGTAGTAAAGAAATATACTTCTGCCTCCGCCTCAACTTGGAGTCTTAGTTTCCGGCGGCAGCTGGTCCTATACACTCGAACGTCAGCTTGACGAGGGGTCGCAGGGGATTCCCCAACAAAATGAGTCAATTGTGTGATTTCACTAGGATTTCAATGACTAGATGTTAGCCCAAGGAGAGAATGTAGTGCATATATTTGGTAATAGCTTTCACTCTCTCCTGTTATCTCCCCATCTATACTAGGCATCTCGATAGGGCTGTCCCGAATACCATATTTAGAGCGTCGACGCTTTTCGATCATAATCGAAGCTTCTATGCCGGTCTCCGGGGGGAAAAGGGTTCACACACAAAAACAACTCTGGTAGTGTTGTGCGCGTTCTCGGCTGTGGCGATCCCGCTGAGGAACAAACAAACATGTTGTAGGCTACTCACAGAGTTTAAAGCATTCTCAGCTTAGCACTGTCCGCGGCCCATAGTAAACTTCCCCATCATCAGTGACATCATCACTGAACTATAGCGTCAACCTTAGGGCAATTAGGGCAATTGCCCTAATTAAAAAAGTCCAGCTCAGTCAGGTCACCCGCATGGGTGCTCTTTACACCCCCTGAAGGTTTCAGCCCGATCGCACATAAAACGGCATAGCTGTGGTCGGACAAAATTCTTGAAACAGAGGGCAGACAGAGTCCACATTGCCAAATGTATATAGATTATACTCGTTTATATAAACGCATCAGCTGCGTTGAGCCACATTTTCGAGGAGCTGCACGCAGGCTTGCCGACCGCAGCGCACCCCTCGACGCATTCGTCGAGGGGTTTGAGGCGGAAGTACGACAAGGCCTTATAGGCCTTATGAGGAAGAGGTGAGGAAGCTTCTCAGTGAGAAGCTTCCTCACTGTCGGTGTCTCTTGCTCTCTCTGAAAGTGTTTGTGGGTGAGAAGTTCTCACCCACTTCTCAGAGAGCGAGAGACACCTACAGTTTGTTCTCTTTGGTCTGAACAATAATGGAAACATTTACTTTGTTGGATTTTTCGGTTTGCTTTGTTTAGGTTCAGACTGCCCAATTACAAACAAAACACATTTGATTCCAGTCTCTGTTGCTTAAGCTAAGCAGGATGGACTTGTCGGTGCTATTTACCATAATTTTTACCTTTCAAGCAGAAATGTGCTCCTCAGCCCATAAACTGAACGTATTGTAAATTGTCTTGACGCCAAGTCTGCCCTCCATTCATCTTGTGTTACATTTGATTTTCCAGGCATGAGTAACTGCTGGCTATTGTCAAAAGCCATCTCCTTGTACCCATAAAACCTTTTGGCATCGGTTCATGCTGCCATTTTACATAAACGTATTGATTGTTGTGAACGCAGCCACAAGTGACAGAGAGCAATGGGAGTATAAAGAAATGAGACACATGATGCACTACAATACAGAGCCAGGGAGAGGAGACATGCAAGGAATAAGAATAAACACAGGGGGGGGAGGGTGTCCACATTCATAAAGACATGAGAACAGCCGGCAGAAAATCGATAGAAGTAGTTTTGTGAGTGTATAAAGCTACAATATCACATCGGTGTATGTAGGAGGCAAACACATGGAGAGTGAAAATGATTATAGATACCAGAGCAGACACAAAACGACTCCCCTAACATTCACTTTAATTGCCCTATTTTGGCATCAAAACGGTGACAGTCACCTAAAGGTGACTAGTTTGCATCCCAAGTGTGTCGAACGTTTTCAAGCTAAGTGTGGACACTTTGCCTGAAAACAGGTGTTGCACATCTCCTGTGTCTCCATTTATTTCATCTGTGTAAATGTGTGCGTGTGCATTGATCGCCTTTCCCCCCTCTCCCTCTGCATGGCTTCACATGGCTTACATGCTCACCGAGGCTGGATTACACCTTCACAATGCCAGCCAGGCCGCTTCCATATCTGCTTTTGAAGATCTCATGAACAGCTGGCATTTTGTGCATCCTTGTGTGATTGGAATGATAAAAGCGCAAGTGTGTGTAACCGTAAACTAGATAGGGCCTTCTCATTGTGTTGGGAGTGTCTGCACTGCCTGATCAGGTGACGCATAGGCTGAGACAAACGGGGGGGAAATCAATAAGTTAGAAGACACAGACAACCACCCACATACACACGCACACACAAGCAGGAGAAAACACATGCGGACAGGTGGACACAGCCACACATGCACACAGACACAAAAAACGTTTCCGCGACAAAATGGAATGCAGTCAGTTTAGGTGAGGTGAGCGAACCTTTGTGCCTCTATTAATAGCAAGCGGTGTTCAGAGAGAGAGGTGGATGACAACAGACGAGGGTAGAGGAGTGAAGGAGCCCACTGAGGCCGTGACTCCAGTCAGCACCGCTAATGAACCGTTAACAAGAGCGAGCGAGCAGGGACACATTCCTCATTTTCTCTATGTTCACTTTGCTCTTGAGTTGAGGAACAGACAAGCACAACACTAGGGACAAGGATGTGTTGAAATTAGCCAGGCTCTTCTGTTGGCTTAGCTAGAACATCAATTTGGGGGGAGGACACACATGACTTTACGTCCCATAAAATCCTTTAACTTGGCTAATTCAGCTCAAAATAGACACATTTTCCACAAGCGGCAATGGCAGGGGTTCAAGCTTTAGCCAAATGAATTTGATCTTGGCCAATAGTGTCAGTGGTTGTGAGGACACAGAGACAATTCATCCCTTTTCTAGGTATTATTGTGTTTGTCATGTTCCCTTTTTGTCAAATTGCATAATAGCTTGTCTGAAATATAATTTTACATTAAGCAGAGATGTTTGGGATCGATTGAGACTATAGCCTCATATTGTTTTCAGGAATATTTTCCAGGTGGACCTTGAGGGTCCCAGTGAGAAAGTTGTAGAGCAGGTTGACCTGAACATGTGGAAAAAACGTGCTTGAAAATCAGACAAACGGCGTAGAAGTTATGGCCTTTAATGTTAAACCTTTAATTATAGCGCCATCTTTCAATACCTTCTATACCAAATGTCACACACGTGGTCTATGATGATCTCTGAATGTCTGTACCAAGTTTTGTGACGATTCGTTAATCGGTCATGAAGTTATGACAATTGACAATTTAGCTGAGAGGATGACTAGGAAAATAGCACACAGAAAGAAAAAAACACTTTTTGATTGAGAGGAGACTTGGAGACTGTGTCGAAGACTTTTAAACAAAGCAAGTTTTAACTTTACGAAAGATCAGCAAAGGCTTCAAGTGAGATAAATCAATGTTAGACACAGCCTGCTTTAGACTTGCTAAATACCTGGAGGCTCCCTGCCTTCTATCATAACAAAATACTGTTGTGTGAGTGTTTCAGTTATATGAGTGCTTAGCATTAGTACTGTAGGCCCTTGCATGCCATGCACTGACCCTTCTACGATCTCCTACGCCCACCACACAAAACAAGATGTCAGTCAACCAGGCAGCAGCAGCAGAAGAGAGAAGAAGAGAAAATCATGTTAATACAAAGAGAAAAAGAAAAAAGAACAGAAAAAGAAAAGAACACACACACACACACACACACACACACACACACACACACACACACACACACACTACACACACACACACACAAGTTTAGATTAGATTAGTACAGTGAGAATCACAGGAAAGTCAAGTGCACACCTAAATCCCCAGCTAGAGCAGGTCAATTTGCCTCCATTTGAATCAGGTGGCTGATCATATGATGCCCTGGAGTGTTGATTAAACAATATCTACTTGATCATAAAAGGCTTAGATATAGCTGACAGCATTCAAAAATGTCAAAGCCACAGAGGGATAAGGGAGCTATCAGGCTAAATTAGGCATAAAGCATCACACACTTCATATCAATGCCTAGCTTAATAAACAACTGTGAATCTAATTAATCTAATTATATCCCCCCTACCTCCCCAACCCTACCATACTGCTGCATGCCCAGGAGTGAGTGAGAGTGCAGTGCATATTAATTTCGTCCTACTGTAGTTTTTCTGACTTATGAGAAAACTTTGTCTCTATTGCTTCTTCTGCATGATTATGGCTAAAAAGATTCTAGACTATTTTATTCTAGAAATTGTGACCACTATTATTAATCACAATAACTGGTTATTATGAACAAATCATTATCACATGGATCTTTAATCAACATCTTCACTACTTTCAAGTATAGGGTGTGTGTGTGTGTGTGTGTGTGTGTGTGTGTGTGTGTGTGTGTGTGTGTGTGTGTGTGTGTGTGTGCACGCGCGCGCGCGCGTGTGTGTGTGTGTGAAGTGAAATGTTTCAATGTGGCTGATGTGTTAATTACAATTGTGCAGGTCATCTGCAATGTTCCATTTGTGGATGTGTTGCATCCGAGTCAGCGTTTGTACTTTGGACATTAATGAAGCAGAAAACTATGCAGAAGACTTTGTATTTTCAGCTGCTGGAGTGTTTGTGTGGGTTCATTTGAATTTGCACAACTCCAATTTTGCATCTTAGACAAATGTGCTGTCCTGATTGCTTCAGCACAGTTTGTGGTTAATTAGCATCTGAGCATTTGTCATTTCGACAAGAATTAAGCAAGCTTCTGTGTGTGTGTGTGTGTGTGTGTGTGTGTGTGTGTGTGTGTGTGTGTGTGTGTGTGTGTGTGTGCGTGTGCGTGCTGTGCACACCTCATCGGTCACTTGGTTGGCTCTGATGGTGATCTGTTCTGGGTCGTCCATGTTGCTGCTGTCTTGTTTGGAGGCTTCTCCGGTGGCACCGAGCTCAATATTCTGAGGCCTGGAAGAGGGAGACAGAGAAGTCACTCAGAGGGCATCCATTTTTTTTTTTTTTTTTATGTTTTTTTTCCCCGATTTTTTATCCCATTTTATCCCCCGTTTTAGTGCTCATTTGATTACTCAATCCTGGTTGCTACTCCATCCTCTGCCGATCTGGGGAGAGCCGAGACTGATTCCATGCATCCTCCGAGACATGGGCAGTCAAGTCAGCCGCTTCTTTTCACCTGCCCGAGGGAGCTTCACCGGTAGGACATAGCACGTGGGAGGTTCACGCTATTCCAACCAGTTCCCCTCCCTCTGAACAGGCGCCCTTAACGATCAGAGGAGGAACCATATAAGCAACCAGGATGTTGCATGTTTTTGTGAAGGGGGTTCCTATATGAAGGAGACCCCCGGGAGGCACGGGGAGAACATGCAAACTCCACACAGAAAGGCCATTTTGCCGACCCCACCCGGGCGGTGGGCACTCGAGGACATGCGGACGGGCACGCATTCCTTCAGTGTTCACATCGGTCCAGGTGGGAATCGAACCCACGACCTTCGAGCTGTGAGGCGATAGTGCTTACCAAGAGGGCATCCATTTAATGGTCTTTTATTCTGTGATCACAGGTGGTGAAGCTTCATTGCTTCTGTAGTTTACAATATCATGTTTACAGTGTTTGGCATTATTGGATTGGATGCTTCACTGTGGGCCAATGAGAAAGACCTTGACCATACAAGATAAAAAAAAAGCAAAATCAATGCCAAAGAGCAAACAGAGGGTACTTTCACACTGGTGCCCCAGTACCGTTGCCGATCACACTTGTCCCCAAATTAACTCCAGTTTCGGAACGTTTGATGAGTGTGAATGTTGCGTTTCGTTCCGCACCAGGAAGGAACTGTGAAAGGATTCACTTGAAAAGGTGGTCTGGGAAGCGCTTTGGCGTGCCCGGGCACGGAACACTTGCGAATGTGAAAGCCAACCGTTCCGAACCACATAGACAACACACGGGCGAGGATACACTGCAGGCATAGTTGATGACGCAAGTGCACTCTGTTCCGTTTCCGAGCGCGGAAGAAATGTTGTAATGTGAAATCTGACCAGTGGGGGTGGCAATCATTCCCGGGCGCGGAACGAAACGAAAGCAATCATTCCCAGTGAGAAAGCACCCTGAATTAACTGAGTGATACCACAAGCAGATACCAATTCATGTAAATTAGTGTATTTGTTGACATTAATGTCTATAAAAACATTTGTTTACAGCTGAGATCAAACTTAAGGCACACTCACTCTCATGCCACAGCACATTAGTGTGCAGTTAGTGAGGATGCATTGCTGTAGGCTATTTCTCTACCGTCTCATTTTAAATATGGAGAACACATTCAACGCTATAGAATCTGATCGCACAAGTACAACAACATAATGTGCATTGGCGTCCATATGAGAGGGGAAAAAAAGATGCAAAACCTAAACAAATCAGGCTCTCTTCCTGCCCCTGAAGGAGCGTTAGGAGTCTGAATCCATACAAGAGGCTTGCTGATGAAGGAAACAAAGATCCATTCCACAGACAAAGGAGAAACATTTATGTGAGCCTACAGCAGTTCCTTGTTAGTAAAGAGTTTAGCTACAATGTAGCTAGCAGAATGTATGCTAACAATGAGGGAACAGTGACAAGGAGGCTGCGATAGGGAAATCAGGCTCAGGAGATTGCATGCTGGTTGCTGGCACAAGTGGATTACTAGTGTTGGCGAAACATGGCTGAAACCAGCTATGAGGTCAATCAGTTCAAAGCCTGAAATGATAATTCCATAGAGTTTTGCCAGATACTGAAGTCACAATTATTAGATGTAATGATTGACAAACAAAATATGTTTGGCATCTCATCACATATCAGTTTACATTGTAACTTCTTTAACCCATTGATACCTGATGCGGCATTTGTGTGTGTATCCCTTTAAAGGGATACACACACAAATGAGGGATATACATGCAAATGCTGCATCAGGTATCAATGGGTTAACCAACAATGAATATTCAAAATAAAATTAGCTGTTTCAATATTGCTGATATGACTACTAAAAACTAAAATCAGGGTATGTGCTTAATTGTGTAGCCATAATTAGCTGCACAATTGGCTAAAATTGTTGTACATACACTTCGATCTAAAACGCGTCATGATGTGGTCACGGTCACGTGTTGCCTTTCACAACATTAACCAAAAGGCTGTGTGATGAAATGGAGAAGTCCTTTCTCAGAAGCTGAATCACTAGAACACTAGAGAACAGTAACAGTTAAAGACCAAGGACACAGGCACTCGACAGGCTTTGTAGCAACTGTGGCAACATGAGATAAAGATTGTCACGAGCAAAGAATGAAGCTGATGTGTACTGTGGTACAAAGAGACTGCAGTGCCAGTTAACCATTATGAGCAAAGGTCCGCTCCTTTTTGTAAGTGTAGCATATTAGGAAGTACTGACAGTCAGCAAACACTGCCTTACTTCACATCCATATATTCTCCTTCCTCTCCTGCTGTCCTCTCTTCCTTTGGAGTTGAAACGACATTTTCCTGTTTACGCAATAACCCCTGAACTTTAAGTTCCCTTAAACCTGCAGCAACTGACGGTCCTGAAAGAAAAACAGGGAAAATGGATGCATGACAGACCGTTCCGAGGATTTAATGTTGTTGACTCTGCGGTTTTTCTTTTGAGGCGGAACTCGGTTCACACGGCCTTGACTGCTTTCTCTGACTGAACATGAGCTTTTCAGCTCAAACACTGGAACTGGACTCGTTTGCACAAATTACTGTCCTCAATCATAACATGATGGTGCCACGGCGCTGTAGGTCAGAACCGTCAGAACATGTCAACACTGACAGATCAATAACTTGTGCCAATAGACGGTTTTAACTTGACAACATAAACATTCTAAATTGCCCCTAGCTTACTTCCTGTTACAGTGTATGCTAATACAATAGCTGACAGGAAATAAGCTAGGTTTCAAACCGTTCCGGAATACCTAGCAACACAATTGCGTGAAAATAGTCTATAGCGCAGATATCAAAAAGCCTCCCAGTATAGCTGGACATGGATTTAAACTCACATGGCCCGGTAATGAAAAGGTGTATTGTATGGTGAAACCCCCCCCCCCCCCCCCCACATCATGCAATTGAGATTGAGCCCATCAACTAGTCTGCAGTGAGCCCTGCTTTCACACCAAACACACCCACACACACACACACACACACACACACACACACACACACACACACACACACACACACACACACACACACACACACACACACACACACACACACCCACAAACACCTCATAAAAACTAAGCTGTGACACTACACCACATTTGTAACAGGACCTAATTTAAAAAGCCTTTACGTACCCGTTCATGTTGCCGTGTAACGTCAGTGCAGCTCCTTACAGCACCAACAACTAGTATCTATCTACTATCTAGCCCATTTCTTCCTACAGAGACACACATTTCCAGTTCTTCAACTCAAACCTGTTCCTCCAGCTCAAGCTGCAAGAAACTCTGACATCGTCTTTGCTTATTTCCCCCCACATTTTGAGGCCTTTTATTCTCGCAGTTCAAGTCCTTGGCACTTCAATGGTCATTGGCCGATATGATGACAACATTGAAGGCAGTGTTGTGAAATATGTTGGATGGGGGGTTGACCGCCTAAATTCTGCCATGTGTGTACACAAACAACAAGCGCATGCATGACATCATGCTGCCATGACAAAACCCAAACCACTTCATCAGAATATGACTCATCAGCCGATCTACTATGAACTCCACCTGACTCCACCTCATAGAATGGGGGCATTTTGAAGCAATTCCTTTCCATTTAATGAGGTGATTCATAGTAGATGGAGTGGACCTTAAGAGTGGACCCATCTAACGGTCCGGACAATGGAAAAAGATAATGTGGAGACTAGAGATGACAACGTGTCAAGCTTTTTCTACTAACTTACAGCTGTCAATCATAAACAAAGGGACACGAGACATTGTAGCAGACGGTTAATCATTTCCATCGTATTAAATTTAAAGAGGTTCTGTGCTATAACGTTACACATGGACTTTCAAGCCAAATAGTGCTGAGCAACTACTTCACGTTAGTCACTCGATAAACAGGTGACGTTTAGCTACTTTTAGGCTGAATGAGAAACGGGAAAGAGGTCCCCACACCCAAAACAACAAAAGTTATGGTTGGTAAGTCCCCAAATAACAATTTAATACAGAATAAATGGAATAAATCAACACCAACAGGTGGATAACGTGTGTGTCAAAGTTTCTGTCAAAGCACTAACGTTACACATGTTCTTACATTGTGTGAAAAGTTGCTGCTGTGTCCTGTTGGCACACAGGATCCGGGTATCTGCGAGCTGGGTCCGTGTGCTAGCTCGCTAGTTAGCTAGCGCTAGTTCCGCTTTCTATCAACTACCCGTCAAACAAATATGTTGGGGGTGGAAAAGAAGAAAGATTATCTAAGACGTTAATACTTACAGTCAACCTTCCTTGTTTTAAGTATTGCCTCGGAACTCCCCCTTCCTTCTCACGGTATGTGAACTTGGCAGTGGCAACTTCTGGATTCCTTCAGTCAGTCTGTCTGCCTGGCTGGCTGCTGGCTCCGATAAAGTGGAAAAGTGTGTCGAGTGGTGCCTTCACGTGCTATTGGAAATATCGGAATTACAAAGTTGGAAGTATAAACGAACCAAGTTGACGAGATGTGACGTTTGGGGACGAGAGCGTGGAGAAAGCGATATGCTATAAGACCAAATCACCGTGACGTCACCATGTAAACAAATTTACTTCCGGGTACCACTTGGGGAAGGCGGCAGGTTTAAATGTGCGTGTTGTCAAATAAATGCTGTCAAACCCTCTCGTTGTTTTCGGCCGACTACTTTCAATTTAAATGGTTAAACGGTTGGTAAACATGCTTGTCCGACGTATCTAGCCTTTCTTCTGTGTTTGTTTTATGTAGTGTTAGCTAGCTAATAACGTTTGTTTGTCTGTCAAACTCGCTGTTTTTTTACGTTACAGACAGAGTAACCTCGCGTCACCAGGCTCTTCTCGGCGAGAAAGAGCCTGGTACAGACAGAGCTACTGACGCCACGTCAATTTAATTTAGCTTCAAGTCTACTCTAGTCTGGTCCAACAGGTAAATTAGCTAGTCTGGTCTCCACTAACGTTAGTGAAAGTGTTGTTATGAATGATATTAAACAACAACACAACACGGACGAACCATTTTTGTCTTCTTTGTCTGTTTTTGTCTTCAACACGTCAGTTTGTGCCGTCCACCGCCATTATAATGTGTGGACCTCAGGGGTACCCGGAAGTAAATGTAAACATCCCGCTGATTTGGTCTAATATTCTGCGTAGTGCGCAGCGTACACATTTAGAATTAACATATACATTTATTTTTCTGGTTTATTTATTTTTATTGTAACAAAGACTTTTGGCTTGTAAATTATTTAAAACGTCAATTAGAATTACATGCCTGGTAGCGCATTTTCTCCACTTAATTCTGGTGCTGCAGCACAAAATAGGTCACTGCCGCTTGATTTCTACATCAGTCACCGAATAACTATTTTGTGTGGATTTGTTTTTACTCATTTCCGCTATTTCCGACCAAACGGACTATAATACGAGACGAGTCTCCTGGAAATAGGACCATTCAAGGGGCTCTTGAAGGTAGCACATGATGATGCGCATGTCCTGTCATATGACTCCAGAGGAAAAGAGACGCTGCCCATTTTCCCCACATGAGTGCAGCATTTACCCTCCACCCAAACCCCCCCAGTATTGTACATCAAGACAGAGTGCTCGTCTGCACGGGATCTTTTTCAAAGTGTTTTTCTAAGAGATGTACTGAAATGTGAGCTGCTAGCATTGAATGTGCTGTGCAATTCCCCACGTTTTATGGTTAAAAACCACAAAAGCCAAGGTGACTGCAAAGACACTGGGCAGAGGGCCAGCCAACATATCAACTGACAAGGTCTAAAAGGCAAACGCTTTTCCTAAACTGCAGCTAATTTATTGTCCCCTGTAGGGTACCTGTAGGGTGACCTGCAGCTACATAGCTACGAGTAGAACATCGTCATCATCACAGCTCCAAATTGCACAAGGGATGCTCCAGAGTTGCCCTCAGCGAACTGCCCACAGAGCCATGGTGCCCAGCTCTCTCTCTGGCCATGTATCTTTTATAGAGTCTACATAGCATGCATTATTCAGCGAGAACACATGGTCCATCTGGACTCCTGTTTGTGTGCATGTGTGTGTGTGTGTGTGTGTGTGTGTGTGTGTGTGTGTGTGTGTGTGTGTGTGTGTGTGTGTGTGTGTGTGTGTGTGTGTGTGTGTGTGTGTGTGTGTGTGTATGTGTATGAGTGAAAGACTTTGTGCATGGGTGTGTGGTCCATACTTAACTTTTGTGCCATGCCATTTCACCCTTTCACGCTACATCCAACAGCCCTTGAATAACTGAGAATTAGTATTTCCTCTGTAATTACAAGTAATGTGTGTGTGTGTGTGTGTGTGTGTGTGTGTGCCAGAGGAAGAGAGACAGGGGGCCAGAGAGAGAGATCAGAAGAGAGATGAAGAATAGAAAGTAGAAAAGAAAGAGAGGAGAGAGTGAGAGATGAAGTGAGTGTAACAGTGAGTAGCCTACAGATGGCACGTTCAGGATCAAGCTCTTTTCATCATGCCGTTCCTCATTAATAGAGATGGGAGCGCTGCCCTAATTCCATAATTCCTAAATCATGCAGTTAGTTGAATAGGAGGAGACAAAAGTACAGGGGAGAGCAGAGAATAGATTAGCCTATAATAATGTGAGTGTGTGTGTATGTCAGAGAGAGAGAGAGAGAGAGAGAGAGAGAGAGAGAGAGAGAGAGAGAGATCAGAATAAGCAGAGGAGAGAAAGGGAAAAAAAGACAGAGCAAGCAGAACGTGGAACAAATAATGGATAGTTGCTATCTGTACATTTTTCTGGTTTTCCACTTTGACTGTTGCCAAAAAAACAACAACATATAGGCCAAATTGATCCTCACCAATAATTGTCCTACATGTACACCAGCCAATGAAAATCGCAGAATGAATCAAATGATTAATTAGATCTGGAAGAGAATACAAAGGGATATAGAGCTATAGTGTGTGACCGTGCATGTGTGTGTGTGTGTGTGTGTGTGTGTCAGTGACATTTCCCAGATTGCTGATTTCTTATGATTTCAAGCAGCACATCTGCTGACATCTGGATGTGTTCCAGTAGTTTTACTCCTCCCATCTCTCTTCTGACAAGGAGTGAGATGAGGGAAGGCTTGATCAGGCTTCATTTTACGCTAGGCTAATTCCGTTAGTACCTGATACCTCGGAATTGGCTGACCAAGCTCGCGTCTCAATATTCAGAGATAATTTCATTCCCTCGTCTCCTTTCACTGAAATCTTCTCTTTCTCCGTTTGTACTGAGCTCTCATATGAAGCGGTTTGATGGAAACCAGAGACATCGATAGCCATTAGCCTTCGCTTTCCACGGGAGGGCCAAACATGGCCAGCCGAGGCTCATCTATTATTCATGTACCTCACTTTTCCCCCAAAATACAACATTTCTGATATTCTTTCTGCATCGTGCTGCCAAAGGAGACGACTCAGTGGGGCGGTGGTTTCGAATAACGCTTTTAAACCAGCGATGATAAATGTTGCAAGCTAACAAGCCCCACTGGCGGAAAAGTGGCTATAATTGTCTGTCTGTCTATCCGTATCTGGATCTGATAAAAGCCTATTGAGGTCACAAGGGGAGATGAAACATTTTGTATTCACACTTTTAGATATTTAGCTAAGTTAAAATGAGCGAGCGTGTACAGGAGAGGTTGAAAGTCTTGCTAAAGGACACCTCAGCAGTGCACATTGCCGTTGACGGGCAGGGGATCAAGCCTGAGACATTTCAGTCACGGGATGGTCTCTCTAACCGCTGGGCCAGTGCTCAAACCTTTTCACGTCAAGGACCACCTAAAGTGGACCACCTAAAGTGAGAAAAATTAGACCACAGATTTTGTCCCAGGGTCCCCCATCTGATAAGATGCAGGGTCCCCCATGCGATAAGATTTGTCCCAGGGTCCACCATCTGATAAGATTTTTGCTTTTAGACATTTTATTACAGAAACTGTATGAAACACATGACCAAAATAATAATAGTTAATAATAATTGATTGCATTTATATATAGCGCCTTTCTAGATACTCAAACCTTCACATATCTTAGGAGGGGGGGACTCAACTCTAGTCATACATACTGTCATCATTGTGTTACTTATGGATGGGATTATTGTGAAAATAAATGATTCACCTTTTTGCTGGGGACCCCCTGGAACCCCCTCAAGGACCCCTGGGGGTCCCCGGACCGCACATTGACAATCACTGCACTAGGCCACCTTGCTGGATATCTGATTAAAAGGAGGCAGCAGAGGCTATTCAGTCTCTGTGTTGTCAGCAGTTCAGATTAGCTGTCACATCGCTGAGGGAGAAACAGTTGAAGATTGAAGAGGGTGATTTCATCTGAATAATTTCATGGATTGACTGGCAGAGCTCAATGCTCACGGTCCCCCGACTTTGACGTCACAGAAAGACAGACAGGGCAAAATAAACAGCCAGGTGGCATCAAAACAAATGAATCATTTTCCCTCAGGGAAAGATGGAGGGGGGGGGAGAGAAGAAATTGGATGAAAATTATTAATTTACATTTACATCACTTGGCTTGTTTTTCGAGTAGACAAAAAGACAATCTTTATTTGTGTTTCTCTCCTTGCTCTGATTTCTGTTTACTTTCGATGGGCTGACTTAATGACTGAGATCAGCTTCCACACAAAAAAAAACACCACAATAGAAAAGGAGACAAACTCATACATGACGCTCAGGCCTGGAGGCATCCTACCACTACCAACCATGGATCACAAACCAGAGAAGAACCATCAAAGGACAGCATCAGTGGAAAAGAAGAAGAGAAAAAAAATATTTTTAAAAATCTTCCACAGGCTATACCCCGTCACTGAATCTCACACAAGAGTCATTAACAGGCTATACCCCGTCACTGAATCTCACACAGGAGTCATTGACAGGCTATACCCCGTCACTGCATCTCACACAGGAGTCATTAACAGGCTATACCCCGTCACTGCATCTCACACAGGAGTCATTAACAGGCTATACCCCGTCACTGCATCTCACACAGGAGTCATTAACAGGCTATACCCCGTCACTGCATCTCACACAAGAGTCATTAACAGGCTATACCCCGTCACTGAATCTCACACAAGAGTCATTAACAGGCTATACCCCGTCACTGAATCTCACACAGGAGTCATTGACAGGCTATACCCCGTCACTGCATCTCACACAGGAGTCATTAACAGGCTATACCCCGTCACTGCATCTCACACAGGAGTCATTAACAGGCTATACCCCGTCACTGCATCTCACACAGGAGTCATTAACAGGCTATACCCCGTCACTGCATCTCACACAGGAGTCATTAACAGGCTATACCCCGTCACTGCATCCCACACAGGAGTCAGTAACAGTCTATACCCCGTCACTGCATCTCACACAGGAGTCATTAACAGGCTATACCCCGTCACTGCATCCCACACAGGAGTCATTAACAGGCTATACCCCGTCACTGCATCTCACACAGGAGTCATTAACAGGCTATACCCTGTCACTGCATCCCACACAGGAGTCAGTAACAGTCTATACCCCGTCACTGCATCCCACACAGGAGTCAGTAACAGTCTATACCCCGTCACTGCATCCCACACAGGAGTCATTAACAGGCTATACCCCGTCACTGCATCCCACACAGGAGTCAGTAACAGTCTATACCCCGTCACTGCATCCCACACAGGAGTCATTAACAGGCTATACCCCGTCACTGCATCTCACACAGGAGTCAGTAACAGTCTATACCCCATCACTGCATCTCACACAGGAGTCATTGACAGGCTATACCCCGTCACTGCATCTCACACAGGAGTCAGTAACAGTCTATACCCCATCACTGCATCTCACACAGGAGTCATTGACAGGCTATACCCCGTCACTGCATCTCACACAGGGTAACAGTGATTTTTAATAATGCTACAAAAATAAGATGAAACAGTTTGTGTTTGTGTTTTCATGTGTGTGTGTGTGTGTGTGTGTGTACTTGTGTCTTTGTACCTGTACATGTGTATGTGAGTGTGTGTGTGTGTGTGTGTGTGTGTGTGTGTGTGTGTGTGTGTGTGTGTGTGTGTGTGTGTGTGTGTGTGTGTGTGTGTGTGTGTGCATGTGTGTATATATATATTAGTGTATCTGCGTAGATGTTTTTGTACATACTGCAACTGTATGCATTTGTCTGTCTGTGTGTCAGGGTTCCCACGGGACCTTGACATACTTGAAAGTTTGTGAATTTGAGATTTTTTTTTTGAAAATAGACATAAATAGACATGGGTCATTGAAAGTATTTGAATTTATATATTTTGTGCAAGAATAGAAATTGAAGTTCTTTTGATATTTTTGTTAACACAGCACAGTTGAGAAGTGTTCACACACACTAAAGCCTCTCTCTCTTTTCAATTGTCTGTGAGCTTCTGTAAAGCGGCCTGCTAATTCTTATTATAATACATTATCAGTGTTGTAACAGGAATTAACATTGATCCATGTCTCAAACTATGCTGTGTTGGGTCCTTGAATTTGAGGGAATTGGGCCTGGAAAGTCCTTGAAAAGTCCTTGAATGTGATGTTGGTGTGGGAACCCTGTGTGCATGGCTCTGTATCTATCTATGTGTGTGTGTGTGTGTGTGTGTGTGTGTGTGTGTGTTCACAGTGCTTACTCATTATGTTCACTTCCCAACATGAAAGAAGAAGTCTAACTCCCCTGATGCACACACACTCTCCCTCTCTCCTCCAGTCTCTCTCTCTACTCCAGTCTCTCTTTCCTCCAGTCTCTCTCGCTCTCTCCTCCAGTCTCTCTCTCTCTCTCTCTCTCTCTTTGTGCTGTTCCCTTTATAGTTAAGTCCATGAATGCTCCACAGTCTCAGAGGTCACAGTCTCGTTATCAGAGACTGTGTGTGTACTGTACTGTATGTGTGTACTGTATGTGTGTACTGTATGTGTGTGTGTGTGTGTTTGTGATGGTACTGTACCGCACACAGTTGCCTCATTTGCCATGGCCTATGAGCTGCCGTCATTGGTTGGTTGAACCCGCAGAGCCAGGGCCAGCTTCAGTCAGTGTTTATGTCCATTGCGAAGCGGCCTGGGCTCTGAGAGCTGATCTGCAGTCAGTTTCACACTGCGTGCCCATTTATCTCCCAGACCAAGCTAATCCATCAACGACCGCATGCCAGACAGGAGAAAACATGTGAGGAGAGAGGTTGTTTTTCCCCCTTTGATGGAAAGTCTCAGGGAGAGCAAGAGAGCGGTAGTAGGGTGTCCCCCCCCCCCCTTCCCCCCTCCCCGCCCCATGAAAAAATATATCATTACAAACAAGATTGATCTGAAGGTTTCACAGTGGTCATCATGCAACTGAGTGCCGCCTCCTTTTCTCACAATCCATCATCGCTACTCCAGGCCCACCCCCGACCCATTCATCCTGCCAGTCCGAGAGAAGGTACTGTAAGTGACCACAGTCATAAGAATACAGATAGACAAGAGGTGGGTGACCAGTGGTACATTCATACATGAGAAAGTCATGGTTCCAAAAGTCACCCGACCGTATTGACAATAGACAGTGCTGGAGATGCCTGTGCAGGCCAGGCTGTGATAAATGCTTTGTTTAGAAACACGAATAAGACAAACACATCCCACCTGAAAATATACACCTCACCAAAACCCCACCCCCCCCACCCGGGCTTCCCACACCACCCCGCCCCCCCCACCCCCTCCCACTGACAGGATATGGTTACACTTGTCATTACAGTGTGATATTTGAGTTGCTCATAAAGATCAGACTGTCTGATTTTTATATCACATTGCTGTGGCCTGTAAAAAATCTCGACATAGATCATGTTACTATACGTGTCTCTAATAGCCATAAATCTGCGCCTGCAGGACTTTTTCCCCTTCGTTTTTCTGGTTTTGGCTGCGTTTTCCTCTCCATCTCGGTACATTGCCCATAATGCTCATTGTGGCTGGATTGCATCCAAACAGTATAGAATTCCAATTACAATGCAAGCTTGGACACTTCCAATTCTTGTTTTGAGGATCGGATAGCAATGTGAGCTAAATCCAATTCTTGTGCATCCAGGCCTATCGCTCAATGTGTCCTGCCCTGATTGGATGATATAGGAATTGCACTGAAACGACAAGTTTAATCATAGCCACAGCTATATCTAGGCCATCAGCGGCCAAGAGTCAATAGTCAGATCAAAGGACCCCCTCAAATGAGTGCAAAGAGATTTCCCTTGTGGTTTCCAGCTGAGAGGTGCAACACATCCGTTCCATCCACAATTGGGGGATCGGGACATCTTCCCAGACAGCTCAAGACCAGCGGCCCAACCTGCTCAG
The DNA here is from genome assembly GCF_964638095.1 of Poromitra crassiceps. Taxonomy (NCBI): domain Eukaryota; kingdom Metazoa; phylum Chordata; class Actinopteri; order Beryciformes; family Melamphaidae; genus Poromitra; species Poromitra crassiceps. The sequence goes on along the minus strand of NC_139625.1, from coordinate 23,643,652 downwards.
CCAGGCCTGTGAAGGGTGTCCGTGGCTGGGCCATGGAGGGAGCTGGCGGCGGGGGTGGTTGGTGGTAGCACAGAGGTGGAGGTGGGAGGGGGACGGAGACAGAGGGCTTCCCTGAGGGGTGGTGGATTTAGAGGGACAGCCAGCCCAGCCCAGCGACCATGGGTGGGAGCTCCAGGAAGTGGAGGGGGTCACAGCCAAGAGAAGAGTCCCAGGAGCAGTGAGGCCAGACCGGCTAACAGGGCCGTGGACCCTGGCCTCCAGCTTGGTCCGCCATCAGTCAGGAAGGGCTCCGGAGAGTCGTATCCCGACCCATCTGAAACAAAAAGGAGAAAAGAAAAACGACAAAACATCGGAACCATGAGAGAGACACAGACGGACAACTCAGACAAGACAAACCTCCACCAGCCAAACTTCTGAACCATGAGAGAGACACAGACGGACAACTCAGACAAGACAAACCTCCACCAGCCAAGGAGAGGCAGAGAGAAGGCAGAAGGGGAAGGAGGAGAAGACGACAGCAAACTGGGCTCTGCAGGGGGTTTAACCAACCTAATTACAGTTTAATCACAGAGACTTGGAATCTGGAGCAACTGACATGCGCCCACGCGCACGCACGCACGCACGCACGCACGCACGCACGCACACACACACACACACACACACACACACACACACACACACACACACACACACACACACACACACACACACACACACACACACACACACACGTGTAGCTGCTCAGAGCTCCCTGGAGTGACAATATTTCACAGATGGAAGTTGCAATGTCAGACAGATGACTTGAACAGCGCAAAAGAGCAGAGTCAAAAAGAAGAGCTGCAGCAGTGACAGAATAAAAGAATGGATGTAAATGCTAAATGGTCTGAATGTTGTGTCAGTCAGCCTAATTATGTATGGAGGAGAGACTTCCCCTCCATACGCAGATACGGAACGATCGGCGCACGGGAAAGCTGCGATGGCCGAATCTCCCTCTTTTACGAAGATCTTCAAAGCCATGTCATCATCTGGATAGATGCATTGCAGGTTCAACACTCATGAGGCAAACTCTGCCTTTGAAGCCAGTGAAAACATACAGGTAGATTCTCAAGATAACGCAAGTCTATCGTAATGCCTGCCGCAACCTGCTCCCCATCCAAATGATGCCAATCTTTTGTGGGGTTATTTTTAAACGGTGGTATCTTAGGACCTGGCACACTTGCGTGAATGCTGTGAACGCTCTGTCTGTGCCAATCTATGTGGGAGGTAGTTTCAAAAGGGCATTATCTTACCAGACTGCACACTGTTCAGGAAAAAGACACTTGTGTGCTAAGCAAACCATGCTTCATCTTTGACCAACATGATGCAGGAGGAGAATTTGACTAAAGAACTATGTCGCCTATTAATAGATTAGACTACATGCGATATATTTATTATTAGACGTGTTATGAGAAGAATCTACCTGGTACACTGAAAGTAACATTTGTTAGAAAACCAAGCTAGTCTGTTCTCTCTCTCCACAAGGACAGAAGGTCTCTCTCGCACCCAGTGTGCTGTGATGTAATTTGATGTGATGCGTATGCCACTTTGGGCCTCTGTGTATGCGCGCGCTTCTGTCTAGATAGGTGCGTTTCTGTGCGTGTGTTTGGCCGCGCGTGTAGGCATGTGTGTATGTGTGTGTGTAGGCGTGTGTGTATGTGTGAGTGAATGTGTTGAAGTGTTGACCGGCTAGTCTGTGAATCAGAGCAGAGTGTTGCCAGGCCATTCTATCAGACCTCTTATTCTCCCCTAATGTTACTTTGATAGCCAATCTGGACCTGTGTGAGTGTGGGTGTGTATATGTGTGTGTGTGTGTGTGTGTGAGTGAGGGTGTGTGTATATGTGTATGTGTGTGTAGTTAGAGCGTGACTTACCTGGAGGTCTGACATACACCTTCAGCTTTAGACATGCCCGCCCCACATGGTTCGGGTGAGGAGACGCTGGAAAAGGAGGAGAGATTGAAAGATTAGAGAGATTAGTTGAGAGAGTGAGAAAAACGATTTGCGCCGCTGATTGCACTCGAAAGGTAATTGGTGACATTTAATAAAGGCTTGATTGTTGTGTTCTGTCGTGGAGGGCCACAGTTTTTCTTATCAGGCGGGGGGGGGGGGGGGGGGGCTTAGAGCAGTGGTTCTTCACCCCTAAACTGACACAAATTAGACCACGGACCCCCACTTCGTAGGATTTTGTCCCACGGTCCACCATATGATAAGATTGATGATTTAGGTGTTTTATTACAGAAAGTGTATAAAACCCATGACCAAAATAGTCATTGTGTTACATGGGGGTCCCCGGACCCCCATTTGAGAACCACTGGCTTAGAGATCTATCCATCCTGGAAGTGGGGGGGTCAGCCAGCAGCCTGAAGTGTCCTCAGGCAAGACACTGAATCCCAACCTGCTCACTCATTGGAAGTCACTTTGGACAGCAGTGCCAGCTAAAGGACATCAGACAGCAGTGCCAGCTAAAGGACATCAGACAGCAGTGCCAGCTAAAGGACATCAGACAGCAGTGCCAGCTAAAGGACATTCATTTTCTCTACTTTTTCATGGCAGCGAGGGGGTTCTATCCCAGCATGCAGTGAGTGCAATGCAGGGAGACACACTAACCCTGTTCGAAACCGGTCCCTATTACAGAAATAGACTATATCGTGTGTTGGCCATTTTGTACTAGTATCCAAATTCCCAACTGTTAATTTGATTCACTATATAGTCCACTATAAAATGCCCACAATGCACTGCAATTTCTAGTGAACAGCGAATGTACCCTACATTTTCTCCCATATAACAGAATGCAATGCTGTCATGTTTACCAAAGAAGAAGAAGAGTTAGGTAGTGTCCGGATGATTCCCCAAATAGTTCACTATGATAAACACACTACATGGGGAATGAGTGAGTGAGTGAGTGAGTGAGTGAGTGAGTGAATGAGTGAATGAGTCCCCTGTAAAAAGTCCACAAGAGCTTTCATGGAGAATTTTAAAGCAGACTTTTAGAGAGTCTGCACCTTTGCAGACTTCCCCACCTAGTTAACTGCATTATTGATACAACACAAAATGCAAAACTGTAAACAACACGATGCAAACATGTCAGAGACGGAGAAGCAATCAAAGACGGTATTTTCTGTGTAAGTGGTTAGTGATCACATTAGAACAATGATCTGCAATTTCACATTAATGTATGTAGCTATTAAAGCAGCCTATTAGCTAATTGATTTGCCTTTACTGCTTCACTGAAGTAGCAACATTAGCAGTTACAGAGTCTGTCCCATTATGACATTTGTACGTGCTCTGAAAGCCCTGCACCCTCGTCAAATCACATCAAACACCACGAGCACTTCAGGCAACATCAACACAATTTGGATTCAGCCACACCACACACACTGGTGGCTCAGTGGTTAGCACTGTTGCCTCACAGCAAGAAGGTCCCGGGTTTGAATCCCGGTCCATCCCAGGTCCTTTCTGTGTGGAGTTTGCATGTTCTCCTCGTGTTCGTATGGGGGTTTTCTCCGGGTGCTCCGGTTTCCTCCCACCATCAAGAAAGACATGTATGTTAGGGTTAATACTCGTGTCAGTGCTCCTGACCAAGGCACTGGCAAAAGAACTGGAGTTGGTCCCCGGGCGCTGCACTGCGGCTGCCCACTGCTCCTAGTTCTAGGAAGGTTCCTAGTAGAGGATGGGTCAAATGCAGAGGATGAATTTCCCCACGGGGATAAATAAAGGATAACTTAACTTAACACTCAGTCACATTCATACCTATGGGAAATGTAGTCTCCTGAATGCATCTGACACGAATGTCTTTGGAACGTGCGAGGAAACTGATGCAGATTCCACATAGAAAGGGCCAGTACCGGGAATCAAACCGGGTCCTTACTATCCAGTACTTAAAAGAGAACTTTGACACTTTTTAACCAGCTCTCTATCCATCTGAAATGGGGATATAGGGCTCTATTCTCCCCCTGGCCTTAGGCGCTAAACTGGCCTTAAACGCAAAAAAAACACGCTTTACGCCTGCCTACCGCTGACTCGGGAGGATACCGCAATGTTTTCATGCCCCGAAATGCGCTTTACGCTGAAGAGGCATGGCGCAGTGCCAGAATAGGCCAGAATGGGCGTTTCGGCCTTAAATACCAGCCTAAAGCGATCTTCCCAACGGGCGTTAATTTTGCGGTTAGCGCTTTTCAAAACCAGGCCTTATTCAGCACCTCCGTGGTGACACAGCGCGAGGATTCCCCCTCTCTCGTCTCATCAACAGCGCTGTGCTGGATACAATTCTTCCATGTCCCAAAAGTGAAAGGAAGAAGTGGCCAAAACAGGGGGACTGAATGGGAAACTATCCATCAATCAGCTAAATATATATAGAGTTATTTCCATGTTGCCAGACAGGCAGACACTATTGACAGTTTGAGCCTCCCAACCGGCAAAACAAACAGTTTTATTAATGAACGTGTTATGACGATGCGGTGCGAGCTCCTTTCCAAAGCAACTCTCAGTTGTGTCTCCATGCAGACTTCTCCCCCTCTCTCTCTCTCTCTCTCTCCCTCTCTCTCTCTGTCTCTCTCTCACTCTCTCTCCCCTCTTTCTCTCTCACTCCCTCTCTCTCTCTGTCTCTCTCTCACTCTCTCTTCCCCTCTCTCGCTCTCTCTCACTCTCGGGCTTTTCTGACCGGACTGGAGTCGCTCCGTGGAATCAGAGCTTGGAAGGGAAGAATGTGATTGGTTTACTGGAGATCACCAATGGCCACAGTTGTGAATAATTCTACGCTTAAAAAGGCGTGTTTTGTTCTGAAAATTGTAAAATAAAATATTGGGAACAAAATAAGGCGTGGTTAAATGG
>NC_139625.1:23621284-23633784 GCF_964638095.1 Poromitra crassiceps | reverse complement strand
ACTTTATACTGCATTATAGCCTGGTATCCAGCCCTATGCATCTCACTTTATACTGCATTATAGCCTGGTATCTAGCCCCTATGCATCTCACTTTATACTGCATTATAGCCTGGTATCTAGCCCCTATGCATCTCACTTTATACTGCATTATAGCCTGGTATCTAGCCCCTATGCATCTCACTTTATACTGTATTATAGCCTGGTATCTAGCCCCTATGCATCTCACTTTATATTGCATTATAGCCTGGTATCTAGCCCCTATGCATCTCACTTTATACTGTATTATAGCCTGGTATCCAGCCCCTATGCATCTCACTTTATACTGCATTATAGCCTGGTATCTAGCCCCTATGCATCTCACTTTATACTGCATTATAGCCTGGTATCTAGCCCCTATGCATCTCACTTTATACTGTATTATAGCCTGGTATCTAGCCCCTATGCATCTCACTTTATACTGCATTATAGCCTGGTATCTAGCCCCTATGCATCTCACTTTATACTGTATTATAGCCTGGTATCTAGCCCCTATGCATCTCACTTTATACTGCATTATAGCCTGGTATCTAGCCCCTATGCATCTCACTTTATACTGTATTATAGCCTGGTATCTAGCCCCTATGCATCTCACTTTATACTGTATTATAGCCTGGTATCTAGCCCCTATGCATCTCACTTTATACTGTATTATAGCCTGGTATCTAGCCCCTATGCATCTCACTTTATACTGCATTATAGCCTGGTATCTAGCCCCTATGCATCTCACTTTATACTGTATTATAGCCTGGTATCTAGCCCCTATGCATCTCACTTTATACTGTATTATAGCCTGGTATCTAGCCCCTATGCATCTCACTTTATACTGCATTATAGCCTGGTATCCAGCCCCTATGCATCTCACTTTATACTGCATTATAGCCTGGTATCTAGCCCCTATGCATCTCACTTTATACTGTATTATAGCCTGGTATCTAGCCCCTATGCATCTCACTTTATACTGCATTATAGCCTGGTATCCAGCCCCTATGCATCTCACTTTATACTGCATTATAGCCTGGTATCTAGCCCCTATGCATCTCACTTTATACTGCATTATAGCCTGGTATCCAGCCCCTATGCATCTCACTTTATACTGCATTATAGCCTGGTATCTAGCCCCTATGCATCTCACTTTATACTGCATTATAGCCTGGTATCTAGCCCCTATGCATCTCACTTTATACTGTATTATAGCCTGGTATCTAGCCCCTATGCATCTCACTTTATACTGCATTATAGCCTGGTATCTAGCCCCTATGCATCTCACTTTATACTGCATTATAGCCTGGTATCTAGCCCCTATGCATCTCACTTTATACTGCATTATAGCCTGGTATCTAGCCCCTATGCATCTCACTTTATACTGTATTATAGCCTGGTATCTAGCCCCTATGCATCTCACTTTATACTGTATTATAGCCTGGTATCTAGCCCCTATGCATCTCACTTTATACTGTATTATAGCCTGGTATCTAGCCCCTATGCATCTCACTTTATACTGCATTATAGCCTGGTATCCAGCCCCTATGCATCTCACTTTATACTGCATTATAGCCTGGTATCTAGCCCCTATGCATCTCACTTTATACTGCATTATAGCCTGGTATCTAGCCCCTATGCATCTCACTTTATACTGTATTATAGCCTGGTATCTAGCCCCTATGCATCTCACTTTATACTGCATTATAGCCTGGTATCCAGCCCCTATGCATCTCACTTTATACTGCATTATAGCCTGGTATCTAGCCCCTATGCATCTCACTTTATACTGCATTATAGCCTGGTATCTAGCCCCTATGCATCTCACTTTATACTGTATTATAGCCTGGTATCTAGCCCCTATGCATCTCACTTTATACTGTATTATAGCCTGGTATCTAGCCCCTATGCATCTCACTTTATACTGTATTATAGCCTGGTATCTAGCCCCTATGCATCTCACTTTATACTGTATTATAGCCTGGTATCTAGCCCCTATGCATCTCACTTTATACTGCATTATAGCCTGGTATCCAGCCCCTATGCATCTCACTTTATACTGCATTATAGCCTGGTATCTAGCCCCTATGCATCTCACTTTATACTGCATTATAGCCTGGTATCTAGCCCCTATGCATCTCACTTTATACTGTATTATAGCCTGGTATCTAGCCCCTATGCATCTCACTTTATACTGCATTATAGCCTGGTATCCAGCCCCTATGCATCTCACTTTATACTGCATTATAGCCTGGTATCTAGCCCCTATGCATCTCACTTTATACTGCATTATAGCCTGGTATCTAGCCCCTATGCATCTCACTTTATACTGCATTATAGCCTGGTATCTAGCCCCTATGCATCTCACTTTATACTGTATTATAGCCTGGTATCTAGCCCCTATGCATCTCACTTTATACTGTATTATAGCCTGGTATCTAGCCCCTATGCATCTCACTTTATACTGTATTATAGCCTGGTATCTAGCCCCTATGCATCTCACTTTATACTGCATTATAGCCTGGTATCTAGCCCCTATGCATCTCACTTTATACTGTATTATAGCCTGGTATCCAGCCCCTATGCATCTCACTTTATACTGCATTATAGCCTGGTATCTAGCCCCTATGCATCTCACTTTATACTGTATTATAGCCTGGTATCTAGCCCCTATGCATCTCACTTTATACTGCATTATAGCCTGGTATCCAGCCCCTATGCATCTCACTTTATACTGCATTATAGCCTGGTATCTAGCCCCTATGCATCTCACTTTATACTGCATTATAGCCTGGTATCTAGCCCCTATGCATCTCACTTTATACTGTATTATAGCCTGGTATCTAGCCCCTATGCATCTCACTTTATACTGCATTATAGCCTGGTATCCAGCCCCTATGCATCTCACTTTATACTGCATTATAGCCTGGTATCCAGCCCCTATGCATCTCACTTTATACTGCATTATAGCCTGGTATCTAGCCCCTATGCATCTCACTTTATACTGCATTATAGCCTGGTATCCAGCCCCTATGCATCTCACTTTATACTGCATTATAGCCTGGTATCTAGCCCCTATGCATCTCACTTTATACTGTATTATAGCCTGGTATCCAGCCCCTATGCATCTCACTTTATACTGCATTATAGCCTGGTATCCAGCCCCTATGCATCTCACTTTATACTGCATTATAGCCTGGTATCTAGCCCCTATGCATCTCACTTTATACTGCATTATAGCCTGGTATCTAGCCCCTATGCATCTCACTTTATACTGTATTATAGCCTGGTATCTAGCCCCTATGCATCTCACTTTATACTGCATTATAGCCTGGTATCTAGCCCCTATGCATCTCACTTTATACTGTATTATAGCCTGGTATCTAGCCCCTATGCATCTCACTTTATACTGCATTATAGCCTGGTATCCAGCCCCTATGCATCTCACTTTATACTGCATTATAGCCTGGTATCTAGCCCCTATGCATCTCACTTTATACTGTATTATAGCCTGGTATCTAGCCCCTATGCATCTCACTTTATACTGCATTATAGCCTGGTATCCAGCCCTATGCATCTCACTTTATACTGTATTATAGCCTGGTATCCAGCCCCTATGCATCTCACTTTATACTGCATTATAGCCTGGTATCTAGCCCCTATGCATCTCACTTTATACTGTATTATAGCCTGGTATCCAGCCCCTATGCATCTCACTTTATACTGCATTATAGCCTGGTATCTAGCCCCTATGCATCTCACTTTATACTGCATTATAGCCTGGTATCCAGCCCTATGCATCTCACTTTATACTGCATTATAGCCTGGTATCTAGCCCCTATGCATCTCACTTTATACTGCATTATAGCCTGGTATCCAGCCCCTATGCATCTCACTTTATACTGCATTATAGCCTGGTATCTAGCCCCTATGCATCTCACTTTATACTGCATTATAGCCTGGTATCTATCCCCTATACATCTCACTTTATACTGTATTATAGCCTGGTATCTATCCCCTATACATCTCACTTTATACTGCATTATAGCCTGGTATCTAGCCCCTATGCATCTCACTTTATACTGCATTATAGCCTGGTATCCAGCCCCTATGCATCTCACTTTATACTGCATTATAGCCTGGTATCTAGCCCCTATGCATCTCACTTTATACTGCATTATAGCCTGGTATCTAGCCCCTATGCATCTCACTTTATACTGCATTATAGCCTGGTATCTAGCCCCTATGCATCTCACTTTATACTGTATTATAGCCTGGTATCTAGCCCCTATGCATCTCACTTTATACTGCATTATAGCCTGGTATCTAGCCCCTATGCATCTCACTTTATACTGCATTATAGCCTGGTATCTAGCCCCTATGCATCTCACTTTATACTGCATTATAGCCTGGTATCCAGCCCCTATGCATCTCACTTTATACTGCATTATAGCCTGGTATCTAGCCCCTATGCATCTCACTTTATACTGCATTATAGCCTGGTATCCAGCCCCTATGCATCTCACTTTATACTGCATTATAGCCTGGTATCCAGCCCCTATGCATCTCACTTTATACTGCATTATAGCCTGGTATCCAGCCCTATGCATCTCACTTTATACTGCATTATAGCCTGGTATCTAGCCCCTATGCATCTCACTTTATACTGCATTATAGCCTGGTATCCAGCCCCTATGCATCTCACTTTATACTGCATTATAGCCTGGTATCTAGCCCCTATGCATCTCACTTTATACTGCATTATAGCCTGGTATCTAGCCCCTATGCATCTCACTTTATACTGCATTATAGCCTGGTATCCAGCCCCTATGCATCTCACTTTATACTGCATTATAGCCTGGTATCTAGCCCCTATGCATCTCACTTTATACTGCATTATAGCCTGGTATCTAGCCCCTATGCATCTCACTTTATACTGCATTATAGCCTGGTATCCAGCCCCTATGCATCTCACTTTATACTGTATTATAGCCTGGTATCTAGCCCCTATGCATCTCACTTTATACTGCATTATAGCCTGGTATCTAGCCCCTATGCATCTCACTTTATACTGCATTATAGCCTGGTATCTAGCCCCTATGCATCTCACTTTATACTGCATTATAGCCTGGTATCCAGCCCCTATGCATCTCACTTTATACTGTATTATAGCCTGGTATCTAGCCCCTATGCATCTCACTTTATACTGCATTATAGCCTGGTATCCAGCCCCTATGCATCTCACTTTATACTGCATTATAGCCTGGTATCTAGCCCCTATGCATCTCACTTTATACTGCATTATAGCCTGGTATCTAGCCCCTATGCATCTCACTTTATACTGCATTATAGCCTGGTATCTAGCCCCTATGCATCTCACTTTATACTGTATTATAGCCTGGTATCTAGCCCCTATGCATCTCACTTTATACTGTATTATAGCCTGGTATCTAGCCCCTATGCATCTCACTTTATACTGTATTATAGCCTGGTATCCAGCCCCTATGCATCTCACTTTATACTGCATTATAGCCTGGTATCTAGCCCCTATGCATCTCACTTTATACTGTATTATAGCCTGGTATCTAGCCCCTATGCATCTCACTTTATACTGTATTATAGCCTGGTATCTAGCCCCTATGCATCTCACTTTATACTGTATTATAGCCTGGTATCTAGCCCCTATGCATCTCACTTTATACTGTATTATAGCCTGGTATCCAGCCCCTATGCATCTCACTTTATACTGCATTATAGCCTGGTATCTAGCCCCTATGCATCTCACTTTATACTGCATTATAGCCTGGTATCCAGCCCTATGCATCTCACTTTATACTGTATTATAGCCTGGTATCCAGCCCTATGCATCTCACTTTATACTGTATTATAGCCTGGTATCTAGCCCCTATGCATCTCACTTTATACTGCATTATAGCCTGGTATCTAGCCCCTATGCATCTCACTTTATACTGCATTATAGCCTGGTATCTAGCCCCTATGCATCTCACTTTATACTGCATTATAGCCTGGTATCTAGCCCCTATGCATCTCACTTTATACTGCATTATAGCCTGGTATCTAGCCCCTATGCATCTCACTTTATACTGCATTATAGCCTGGTATCCAGCCCTATGCATCTCACTTTATACTGCATTATAGCCTGGTATCTAGCCCCTATGCATCTCACTTTATACTGCATTATAGCCTGGTATCTAGCCCCTATGCATCTCACTTTATACTGCATTATAGCCTGGTATCTAGCCCCTATGCATCTCACTTTATACTGCATTATAGCCTGGTATCTAGCCCCTATGCATCTCACTTTATACTGCATTATAGCCTGGTATCTAGCCCCTATGCATCTCACTTTATACTGCATTATAGCCTGGTATCCAGCCCCTATGCATCTCACTTTATACTGCATTATAGCCTGGTATCTAGCCCCTATGCATCTCACTTTATACTGCATTATAGCCTGGTATCCAGCCCTATGCATCTCACTTTATACTGTATTATAGCCTGGTATCCAGCCCCTATGCATCTCACTTTATACTGCATTATAGCCTGGTATCTAGCCCCTATGCATCTCACTTTATACTGCATTATAGACTGGTATCCAGCCCCTATGCATCTCACTTTATACTGTATTATAGCCTGGTACTCACTGTGATTGCTTCCCCCCCATTTCATATTGTTAACTTTTATCTGTTGTTATTGTATTTGTGTTGTGTTGTCTCTATTGTTGATTATTTCACTTGTTGTTACTTTGTAAAGTGACCAGAAAGGCGCTTATAAATCAAATGTAGTATTATTATTATTATTATTATTATTATTATTATTATTATTATTATTATTATTATTATTATTATTATTATTATTATTATTATAATATACATGTAGATGCATAGGGGCTGGATATCAGGCTTTAATACAATATAGATGCATAGGGGCTGGATATCAGGCTTTAATACAATATAGATGCATAGGGGCTGGATATCAGGCTTTAATACAATATAGATGCATAGGGGCTGGATACCAGTCTAGCAGTCGTAGCTTTGATTCATCCAGGAATGCATCCACACTCTTTTTCAGCAACATCCTGCTTCATTTAAATACAGTTGGAAGACATCTACACTTCATATCTGGAAGTTGCCCAGTATAACTGCAGGCTTCAGCTGTTGGCCACTCCACGAGATCAGTTGGACAATCACTGCCTTTATCACGGCACACTTTATGCAGGCTACCATCGCCCCCACGCAGGACAAGTACCCGTGCCACAAACTTTAACTTTTAGACAATGAGAGAACGTCTTTTGAAAGTCAATTTGGTGTACTTTTTTGTGATTGATTACCTACTGATCTGGCACTAAATAGTCCGGATGCAGTAAATCCCATCCATCTATGCCAAGCAGGTGAAAACAATGTCTAAGAGTAATTTGCAGCTTGTGATTGTCCCGCGTCTTGTGGGGGAAAGATAGCTTTTTAACGCTGCTCAGAAAAACAGTCTCGGGGGACAAGGCCCATCTAATACATCACTTGTTGAAGTGAGGAGAAACATCAATAGGCCTAATATAAAAATGATTACAAACTACGCCTGGTGACATTTTTACCACTTTGCTGAGCACACCATTTACGATCTAGACAGCAGCACATAGATATATAGAGAAATAAAGAGGGCGAGGGAGAGAGAGATAGGAGATGTGTTTATGTATGCCTGTGGGTGTGTGAGTGACTTGCTATGGTGTTTGTGTGCACTAGCTCAATCAACCTCTGTTGATTGCCTATTTAAAAATGCATATTGAGCAGAACAAACAAACAAACAAACAAAAACAAACAAACAAACAAACTAGAAATGCACTCGGAGAGCGCAGACCTCCGCCAAGGCCAATAGTCCAGTCTGCTATGGTATGCAAATTTCGTGATTTGGATCGTATCCGCTCCTAAATTTATTGGATTCTTCCTTGGCCCATTCTACACCCTTCATTCTACACCCTTCATGCTACACCCTTCCACAAAGTTTCATGAAAATCGGCACAGTAGTTTTTCTGTAGACCAGCTATCAGACAGACAGACAGACAGACAAACGGCACCCAAAACATCGTTGGCGGAGGTAACAAATAAACAAACAAAAACACCCTTACTTGCACACACACACACGCACGCACGCACGCACGCACGACGCACGCGCACGCACGCACGCACGCACGCACGCACGCACGCACGCACGCACGCACACACACACACACGCACACACACACACACACACACACACACACACACACACACACACACACACACACACACAGACACACACACTTGGCCGTACCCAGGATTTGAAAAATACCGAGGTCATTTTAGCGCGGCGTGGGGGGTCCAGGGAAAATTTTGTCCATTTTAACGTAAAATGCTTCAATCTGGTGCACTTTGAGAGCAAATTTAAGAGGCTAGATCTATAAAGAACTACAGACATCATATTAGATTAATATCCTCTTTACTGTGCTGTAGCTTTACAATGATACAAAAAATAAATGTTCTGATCAACTATGTCATATATCATGTTATTTATGAGGGCTTTAAGATGAATAGATCTCGGGGCCGCGGCTATTTAAAAAAAATAAAAATAAAAATACGGCGACGCACACACACACACACACACACACACACACACACACACACACACACACACACACACACACACACACACACACACACACACACACACACACACACACACACACACACACACACACACACACACACACACACACACACACACACACACACTACTCTCCTCTTGCGGATAACCTACAGATGTAGTAGTACTCGTGACCAGGCCTGAACTCAAAGCCCAGGGAGAAGGGGGTGAAGAGCTGGAACTTCTCTGAGAAGCGCAGGGGCCCGTCGGGCCCGCTGGGACGGTTGCACTCCCAGCGCTTGAAGCCGCGCATCCTGTGCTGGCAGGAAGTGTAGCCCTCATGGTTGACCATGAAGAGGATGTAGCGCTCCATGCGCCCGTGGGACGGGGGACCCTCGTAGTAAGGACAGTAGATGTCCAGGTAGTCGTTGATGCTCACCGCCACCCTGTACTCTCCGTGCCAGAATCTGTCGGACACAAAGGGGAAGATTTGGGGTTAAGCTTCACCATGAAAACAAATAAACACAAACAACAAGCTTGTAAATATGACTATACCAGTGAGTGGAGGTGGGAGGGGTTGGGATTACATTACTATTCCTATAACAATAACAGAAATTGTGTTTTGCCACAGCTGTGGCATTTTACATGCCATCGCGCTGAATCTTTCAGGAAGTGTAAACTAAAGAGCACCTCCGCGCGTGACCTAACGGAGCCGGAGTTTTGAATGAGCTAATCGAGGCTGTTTAATGGCTGAATTTTCACGATGGCTGTGCAGATTAATGGTTGAACTTGCGATGCTGCGCAATGGCTGCACAGCCACACTCTACCGCATGGGTATTCCGCTAGTATAGTAAGGAGACACTGTAAGTAAGACATTGGTTCCCAAACTGTGTCAGTGGTCCGCGGGGCTCCACCTGGTGGTCTGCCAGAGAATTGCGTTCATTTTTTATTTTTAGTACATACACATTACTGTAACCCTGAGGAGTAGGCGGATTGGGCCGATTTTCAGAAATATCACAATTTTGAAAATTTACTTTCAGAGGCTGCAGCAGGCAGGTATCATTCTAGGTAGCTAAATAACACTCCAAAGTTAGGGAATTTCAAAGGGGCCCTCTTTTTCACAGCCTAATGTTGGCGGCTGTAGCTCAGGAGGTAGAGCGGGTCGTCCACTAATCACTTTGGATAAAAGAGGTCGGTGGTTCGAAGATCCAAATTGCTCCCGTTGGTGTGCCAGCACCCTGCGTGGTAACCTGCCGCCATCGGTGTATGAATGGGTGAATGTACCTACTGACTGTAAAGCGCTTTGGATAAAAGCGCTATATAAATGCAGGCCATTTACCATTTACCATTTGGCAGGTGTGTGTGTGTGTGTCCGTGTCTGTTTTGAAGCAGCTAGTAGTCTTATATTGTCATTTAGCCTTTCTGCTGCTATTGCATGGTTAAATCAGCAAAATGTATTTTATTGGGGGGGTGGGGGGGGGGGGTCCCTGGGAAATTTGGTTTGGTACGTAGTGGTACTGTACTTGGAGGGAAAAGTTTGGGAACCCCTGGTTTAAGATATACATTTTGAGAGAAGACTATGCATAGCCTACATCCACTAAAAAAAGACCTCACTTGGATTTATGTATGACTGCACTGTATAAAAGTAATTGAGTGTATTTAGTGTACTAGTCGTCCAGATAATAGGCTGATTGTTACTGATCCCCACAGGTAAATTGCCTTTTCTCTCAGGTCAGGGTCAGCTCCATAACCGCACCTCTGGAGTTGGCAGCGAGCGACCCTCCCACCACTCTCCTGCTCTGCTTGCTGGTGGTTGGGGTGGTTGGGGCTGATTGGGTGCACCTGGGCCCGGTGCACTCTTTGGGCTTAGGAAGACCTTCTGACCATTCAGTCTCTCTCTCTCCTCACCGATGCATGGTTCCTTTTTTTAAATGTAGTTTGTTTTGTCTTGTAAGTTTCCTTCGTTTCAGTCAATAAATTAGTTTTCTTTGGCGTTTGACTCCTCCTTTGTGAATTCCTTGAGCCGGGTTGTAACATAGGAGTTATACGGCAAAGTAAAAGTTGAAACTCTAATTTACTAAAACTAAAACTAAAACTAAAACTAAAACTAAGAGAAAGACAACACAAACTACATTATAGCCATTACACTCCAGTGAGGCATAGGAGGATGGTCCTCCTCTATTAGATTGGGGATTTTATATAAAAAAAAATATTATCATTTTTTATTTTTATTTTTTATATTTTTCATTTTTCATATTTTTTTTATAATAAAATATCAATAAAATGTGTTTTTTCTTATGTGCAGATGCTCATTTTTTCATTCATTATATTCTTATATACTTAAAATGCTTCAACAACAGTGACCTGAACTGATGGAAAGGAGAGCTCCATGCAGACGAGTCACTCTGGCCCTGGTCCCAGCGTGGGGTAGGCAGATAAAAAAAACATTCGCCCTGTGGGCGTTTATTTATTTGGTAATTTATCTAATGAAAAAATATGATTGGTTGAAAAACACTTGCAATTCACAGAGAACACGTGAGAGTGATGTGTTTTCCAACCAATCAGATTGAGCTGGAAGGGAGCACGCCCTTAGCCTGGTGAAACCAGGTGAAATCTAATTGGTTGTTGGTTGGATAGATTGCTGACATTTTTTCATTAGACATTGTATTGTCCACTGGTCTCTCACGCTGAATCAAGTAGGAAGTGAAATCCACTGCCTGTGATGACCATGATGAAATGGAGGAAATGAAGACCTGACAGGCTAATAGATAGATTTACAGACAGTACCTATATTTTCCCCTTTCTCTTTTCCTATGTTTTATATTATCAAGCAGTAAGTTAGCTCACAAGCCAGACAGTCGTTGTATTGTATTATGCAGAGTTTAGAGAGGGCAGCGTGGTACACACGGAGGCTCACAGAGGCTCAGAAGCAAACACTGGGATAATTTAACCTCATCGGCTGCACTCGCACCGGCTACAGACAGCATGGATATTCAAGTAAGTCAATTAAGTTCGAGTTATCCGGGTCTTCTACTAAATTCGGCGTCCACCAGTGCTACTTTTTCATATTATATTGTTTTATGCTGAATAGCCCGCCATTTGGCGATCTTAAACTCGCACATTTTTTAACTGAATTTGGCAGCGCGGAACAAACATGGAAGGAAACATGCAATTTGCATGTTTCGTTCTGCGTTTCGTTCCATGTTTTGTTCCGCGCTGCCAAATTCAATGGAATGAAACCAAACTTGTAGCCTATGTTGGACGTAGTGAAGTGTTTTTTGATTGATTTGTTCATCCATCAAACCTTTTACTGACAGACTAACTGTAGCCTAAATATCTTACTTTATTTTGAGGTGCATTACATTGCTCAGCCAGAAATTATTCTCACTTCAACTCTCTTTCTGCTGGGTGCGCCTAACGTTAAAATGCACCAGATGACAATCCATTTTATTTGTCCTCAATCTGCATTGAAAATGTGTGAAAATTCCCCTTCTTGCAACAGTTGTAGCCTAAGCTAGTGGTTTTCAAAGTGGGGTCCCCAGCAAAAAGGGGGGATTAATCTATGTTCACTATAATTCCATCCATAAGTAACACAATCACAGAATGTATGACTATTTTGGTCATGGGTTTCATATAATGTCTGTGATAAAACATCTAAAAGCAAAACTCTTATCAGATGGGGGACCCTGGAACAAAATCTTATCTACATGTATATGGGGGTGCGTGGTGTAATTTGTGTGATTGAATTAAACTGAAATTAAGTTTGATGTTGCCTGCTGTAACAGTGTGGATCTATAAAGCGGTCTGTAGCCTAATGATTTCTATTGATCTTGTTTCCTTGAAGGAGA
>NC_139625.1:23591284-23616284 GCF_964638095.1 Poromitra crassiceps | reverse complement strand
TGTTGTCATGTTGTTGTTCCCTTGATGGTGTATGTTACTGTCGATGGTTATGCTGTAATGCACTTGATGCCCAAGGCAAATTTCCCCGAGGGGACAATAAAGTTTATCTGATCTGATCTTAACTTAATACTTAAACTTAAGTGATCATAACTTAAATCAATTCAACCTCTTAATAAACCACATAGGGGTGGGCAACTGGCGGCCTGCAGGCCGCATGCGGCCCCCGACCTCACTCAGTGTGGCCCCTGGGTCAATTACTGTACTTTTTTTTCTTTTCTTTTTTAAACAAGGCGGACGTTTTTGGCGCTAATGGTGTTAGCATTGTCCATCCACATACTGTTTAACGTTAGCATTTGAGTTAACGCTATTGTAACAAACTATATCCAGGATGCACATTGCACATGCAACATTACTAATCTAAGGTAAAGGTAAAGTCCCACTGATTGTCACACACCTGAGTGTGTGAAATTTGTTCTCCGCATTTGACCCATCCCCTGGGGGAGCGGTGAGCAGCAGCAGTGCCGCGCTCGGGAATCAGGTAGGTATCTAACCCCCCAATACCAACCCTTTGATGCTGAGTGCCAAGCAGGGAGGCAAATGGGTCCCATTTTTATAGTCTTTGGTATGACTCGGCCGGGGATCGAACTCACAACCTCCCAGTCTTAGGGCGGACACTCAAACCACAAGGCCACTGAGCTGGATAAATTAAAATATAATCTGTTTAATATCACATATTTGGGTGATGTACCCCATCAAATTGCTGTAGCGGGCTGTTTTAAAACTACTAGAGCAAAGTTTCTGGTGTCATCTAAATAGAAGAATTACTAAATTTGAATATGAAAAATATAAATGTTGGTATAATACACTTTGATTACCAGTCCTTTTCATCAAATTAGTAGCTATAATTGGGAGTGATGGTGTTACAGTAGGCTACTGGTGGAAGTGCACGGTCACAATCTGGCCCTCTGGTAACGAGGATTTTTTTGTGTGGCCCTCTCTATCATCAAAGTTGGCCATCATCCCTGCTGTAGATGTCCTTAGTTTCTCTAAAGCAGTGTCCCTTATGGTGTAACAGAGTTCAGGTGTTGTTGGCTGCCACACTGTTGATACAGCCTCTACAATGCAGTGCAGCCCTAATTTTCCAGTTTTTGTTCTGCCTCTTCAAGCCATTCCTCTTGAATATTGTCTGTGAGTAAACCTACGCAATGCGATCTGTTTGTTTCTTTTGTAATCCCCCGATGTCTCACACATTCTGCTCATTCACCAAAGGAAATCGAAATGTCTGGTGTGGCCGGCCCGATACCGCCAGAGGACTCGACCTGCTGGCTCTCATCTGGATGAAAAAGGCTCAATCTGAGACTTGGACAACAATCAATGAAAATGGCGGCTGCGCAAATGGCTTTTGTGTATTGTATGAATGAAAAGAGAAAATAGAAACAGAGGAGTTTAAAAGCCGAAATGACAGAGTTAGAGAAAAAGGAGAACAATGAAAGAGAGTGAGATGCAGTGTGTGTGTGTGTGTGTGTGTGTGTGTGCGTGCGTGCGTGCGTGTGTGTGTGTGTGTGTGTGTGTGTGTGTGTGTGTGTGTGTGTGTGAAACGGCCACTCCTTACTATTCCGGCCCCACTGAGTGATCAACATCATCTCTCTCACCATGTCTGTGATCAAAGCATGTGGTAGGAGAGGCGTAGGACGTTTACCACACCTGCCTGCTTCCTAAACAGCAGGCATGGATCAACCAACAAACATCAAAGGACGCCCCCCCCCCTCTCTCTCTCTTTCCATTCTCAACCTCTCTCTCTTTCTGTCTGCAGCTTATCCGTCTCTCCCACCAACTTTCCCTTTTCTCCAGCTTCACTTGATCCCCCTTCCATCGCCTCTCTCACTAATGCTGTGCTCATTTGGCCTATTAAAAAAAAGGCCACACCAGCCACGGAATGTCAATGTCAATCAAGCGAAATTGCAATGCCTTCTTGTTGCCATGGTGATTTTGATTAACAAGAGGTTTGACCATTGTGTACCATGATGCGCTTTGATCCAATAAATCTGTTAAATAGCATTTTTAATAGTTAATTTATTGAAATTATTCATTCATTACTGGTATATGTTATATTCCCCCCCCATAAATTATTACACATTATGATTCAATGAATAGGAAAGCAAGCAGGGAATTAGAATAGACCGGCAATATCAAAATGTGGCATCACAGCTCACTCTCCTGGACAGCCAAACGAAGAAATATGTTTATTAATTAATTTTTGTTGGAGGAGAAAAGAGCAAGTGAATTTTTTTTTACATGCATCAATATTGCGACACTTTTCAACATCCGATTTGTCCTTACCGGCCCAGTAGGCAAAAGTTTGGAAAATGCAACTTTTGTTGCCAAGCACCATCTGCATGCGCAATAGGCGGTAGGCTATTTCTGCCAGAACATATTGTCTTATTCAAAATAACGAACATCCGGTTTGCCTGGCATGTACCACATACTGCTACAATGTGAATGCAGCACTATAATAACCACGGCCATGGGTGGAAACATCCTGCTCATGTAGAAGTGCCTTGCTGTTACCTGTCACATTTTTTACTTAAGTGGAAGTGAAATTACCGGTAAAAATCTGCTTAAGTAAAAGTAAAAAGTATCTCATTTAAAATGTGCTCAGAGTAAAAGTTACATTCACATTTTACCAAAGAGAATGTTTTTGCATCTTTTCTGCTCTGAAAAGATGAGAGGACAGAGTTCAAATAGCCTCTCTTGGAAAAATTAGAAATTATAAAATAAAGTGCACAAAGTAAAACCAGATTCTTCTTCTGTGCTTTGCTGACGGAGCGTTCACTGCAGATGGCTTCAGAACAGGCCAATTAATGATTGTCTGATCAAATGTATAGTCTGTAATGGATGTGATTTAAAATGTAGCTAGGTACAATAATACTGAAGCAAAAACAGACTAACGTTGGGGCGTCCCGGTGGCTCACCTGGCTAGAATGTGTACCACAAAGGCTGAGTCCTTCATGCGGCTGACCCAGGATCCAATCCGACCCGTGGTCCCCCCCCCCCCCCCCCAAAGGAAAACTAATGTTAACATATAAGTGATTCTACTGAGTGAAAAAAAAGTCCACAAAAAACCTATTCAATTACTGTAAAGTAACTAGAGTAAATTAGTTACTTCCACCCTTGACCATGGCCGATTCCAGACACTGCTGGCCACACACACACACACTTTCATATTTAACTTATCAAATATGTATGATTAATTTCCCATTTGGCACAAAAGACTTAAAAAGATCTTGCATGACTACAGGGAGCTCTTTCAATAAGTATACATCTGTATGTATACTGTTAGGTTGCTTTCCTGTCTGTTGGCTCCAGCTTCAGCCCCAATATGTCTCCTACTGTATTAACTCTCTCTTCTCTCCAGCTTCAGCTCACAAATGTCTCCTACTGTATTAACTCTCTCTTCTCTCCAGCTTCAGCCCACAATATGTCTCCTACTGTATTAACTCTCTCTTCTCTCCAGCTTCAGCTCACAATATGTCTCCTACTGTATTAACTCTCTCTTCTCTCCAGCTTCAGCTCACAATATGTCTCCTACTGTATTAACTCTCTCTTCTCTCCAGCTTCAGCTCACAATATGTCTCCTACTGTATTAACTCTCTCTCTTCTCTCCAGCTTCAGCTCACAATATGTCTCCTACTGTATTAACACTCTCTCTTCTCTCCAGCTTCAGCTCACAATATGTCTCCTACTGTATTAACTCTCTCTTCTCTCCAGCTTCAGCCCACAATATGTCTCCTACTGTATTAACTCTCTCTTCTCTCCAGCTTCAGCTCACAATATGTCTCCTACTGTATTAACTCTCTCTTCTCTCCAGCTTCAGCTCACAATATGTCTCCTACTGTATTAACTCTCTCTCTTCTCTCCAGCTTCAGCTCACAATATGCCTCCTACTGTATTAACTCTCTCTTCTCTCCAGCTTCAGCTCACAATATGTCTCCTACTGTATTAACTCTCTCTTCTCTCCAGCTTCAGCTCACAATATGTCTCCTACTGTATTAACTCTCTCTTCTCTCCAGCTTCAGCTCACAATATGTCTCCTACTGTATTAACTCTCTCTCTTCTCTCCAGCTTCAGCTCACAATATGTCTCCTACTGTATTAACTCTCTCTTCTCTCCAGCTTCAGCTCACAATATGTCTCCTACTGTATTAACTCTCTCTCTTCTCTCCAGCTTCAGCTCACAATATGCCTCCTACTGTATTAACTCTCTCTCTTCTCTCCAGCTTCAGCCCACAATATGTCTCCTAGTTGAGGCAGGGTCGTCCACTAATCGCTTTGGATAATAGAGGTCGGTGCTTCGATTCCCGCCTCCTCCAGTCTGCATGTCGAAGTGTCCTTGGTCAAGATACTGAACCCCAAATTGCTCCCGATGGTGTGCCAGCACCCTGCGTGGCAGCTTGCTGCCATCGGTGTATGAATGTCTGTGTGAATGGGTGAATGTACCTACTGATTGTAAAGCGCTTTGGATAAAAGTGCTATATAAATGCAGCCCATGTATTAACTCTCTCTTCTCTCTCTCCCCTTCAGCCCACAATATGCCTCCTACTCTATTAACTTTCTCTTACTCTCAATCTCTCTCTCCCCTTCCTTGTCTTCTCTCTCCCTCTTTTTCTCATTTCCCCCATTCCGTCTTGTGCTCTCACTTCAAGCTTCATTCACTCGCCCAATCTCACTCCATCTCCCTGTCTGTTTCCCTCCAGAATCATCTTTTGAGACATTGTTACTGTCTCCTCTTTCTGTCTTCATGACACTCATTCTCTTGCCTTTTTTCTCCCTTGTCCTCCTCTCTTCTCACTTTCTTCATGTATTTTTATTCCTCTTTCCTGTTTCAAATGACTCCTCCTCAGCATTCATCTCCCCCTCTCGCTAAGGCTCTCTAGCTGCTTTCCTCTCAGCATGAGGCCTTCCATTCTCCTGCTGCCATGCGTCTCTGCCTGCCACTCCTGGTGCCGATCACGCTTAGGTATGTGGGGCAAAGTAAATATACAAACACACTCTCACACACATACTGTATACTTACAGCAATGCACATATAACTCACTGAGCACGTATACCAACGTTAACTTACATAACACACACTGACATGTGTACGCTCCAATGCTCCTATTAACACATAACACACAGACACACACTGGCACACAATGTAAACACATAACTCATACTCTATAACATACTGAGACATATATTAACGTGCATAACGCAGACCAAGACGCATGCATGTATTGTATACATTAACACACTCAGATGTGTAAACACAGATGTACATGTTTAATTATGTAAATTATCTCTTGATCCACACTTGGCAATTGTGCAGGTACAAATTAATGCACACACAAGCAAAACTACAGAGGAAACATAACACACGCAGGATACTGTACGTACAGCAAGCACGCACACACACGCACACACACGCACGCACGCACACACACACACACACACACACACACACGTTCGATTCCCTTTCCCAGCGTGTTCAAAGTCAACTGCACATTTAGATTGTTAAGGAATGCTTTTCTTTTTCATGACCAGACCATTTGTCTACCCTTAATTGTTTCAGCTGCCCAACCATAACTGTAACACAAATTGTTTTATTTGCCTAAACTTGACTATAACATAACCCTAACCTTAACTTGTTTGACTTGCCTAAATTGAACCAAAGTGGTTTTAATTGCCTAAATTGAACCATTAACCAACCGGGCGGGATGTAATTCAACAACTCATTCTCACTCCAAACTCGTCGACATACTAATAGGGCTTTTCCACTGACACCTTTGGCCGTGCCAAGCTGTGCCATACCACGCTGATTTAGGTTACCATTAAAAAAGATCATGTGCCAAGCCGTGCCATGCCAAGATGGACTGGGGCCAAAGCGTGGGCTGCCCAAGTCCAACCGCAGCCAACCGTGATGACCCCGCCCCCTTTCTCCCCGTCAGCTGTGCTGCGAGCAGAGCGATGTCTCGTGTCTCTGTGCTGGAGTTGAGAAAGTGAAGAGAAAGATGTTTGTTTTGTGTTCAGTTCGGAGTAGCTTTTGTAGCTTCTAGTGTTAACTGAATGTCTGTGGTTTGAGGTTTAGTTTCTCTCCTGTGTTTTGCTTTACTTTCAGATATCTGCTTTATTTTATTTAGTTTCCTCATAGCTCTGAGCCGTGTCAACTTACTGCCGAGCCGATGAAAGCATTTCCTACTGCTACTCCGTACTAAAATGAAATTTAACGGAAGGCATTCATTATATTTTAAAATTGTATTTTGAAGCAATTAAAAGGAAATTCTATGTTTATCTAATGTTTCCGCTGCGATTTCTGACACAGCCATATCGCCGCTGCTTTGCGACTCGAGACAAGCGCGTCACTATGACACACCAGAACTCTGTTATAATAGAAAGTCAAATAACAGCCGTGCTGGGCAGCCGTTCGAGGTCAGCTTTTTTTATGGAAAAAGGCTATGATGTTCCCGGCACGTTGAAAAATGAGGAAAAACGGGTACCCAGTGCATTAAAAAGTGACACCAAGTGGGCCCGTCAGTACGTAGAGGAGAGGGGAGTGAGAATATGTTGGTCTTGACAAATCTGTCAGTCTGAATAATGTCGCCCATAGATCACTGTGGTGACATTCAGCACATCTGAGTTGTTATTATGCATTCCTTCGAGACGGGCAACATGGGCCCCCTGAGGATTCAGCACACACACACACACACACACACACACACACACACACACACACACACACACACACACACACACACACACACACACACACAGACAACCCGTCACATGCAAAAACAAGAAACACCCACACACAGAGAAACATAAAACTCTTGAGAAAAAGTCTCTAGACCGGAAGGATAATTGTCACTTCGGTGCCCGTTAAAGCAGATCTGAAATCTGAAAACACACACACACACACACACACACACACACACACACAGAACACACAGAACACACACGAGGCGAGACCGAGTGACAAAGCCACTGATGGATGGACACATTGGACAGACAGGACGAGTTAGACAGAGACAGGAAGAGAGATCGGACACATGGTGCATCTGACAAGCTGACAGACAGAGTGGGGCTGATATGCTGCCGTGCGTGACGCAGCACAGACGTGGGCACGTGCGCCAGCGTAAACAGCACGGATGTCGGCACGGGCGCCAGCGTAAACAGCACGGATGTTGGCACGGGCGCCAGCGTAAACAGAGGTGAAGCTGTATTGTATCGACAAGGTTGGCCCAAAGTGAAGCAAGCCAGAGTGGCTGGTGTCCACACACAGACACACACACACACACACACACACACACACACACACACACACGCACGCACACACACACACACACACACACACACAGACACAGACACACACACACACACACACACACACACACACACACACACACACAATACCAGTCTCTCAGCGCAGCACAGGATTTCTGTCAGCACCCTGCAGAAATGTCACCTATCCATAAAGTCAATGTTTAAGGAAGGGAAAAAGAACCAGCTGATCGGTGTTCATTCATTTTACAATGCAGTTTTACTGTAATGGTCCCAGAGACATTTTTCTAGATCCAATTGGCTGTCAATCAACATGTCCAGGAACATTTTGTTAAGATTGACAGGAAAATGTGTCTTTTCCTGGCCAGGACAGCAGCTTTGTCCTTTATAGATTCAGAAAATCCACAGGAGATCTTGTAGGATTTATTCTAGACTCAGTTCTCAGTACCAGTCAGAACTTTATTCTAAACTCAGTTCTCAGTCACAACTTTATTCTAGACTCAGTTCTCAGTCTCAGTCACAACTTTCTCGCAGCTTTCCTTGTTAAAACTGGGTGGAAACAATAGAGTAAAAACAAACTGCCTTGCAGAACCAATCCAGAGTCTTGAGGGCCGCCCGTCGTGCAGAAGGGGCGTGGCCACGGAGACCCGGGTTAAATTCCCGGTAGCGTAACTTCCAGCTTGGTCAGACGTTCCTACAGACGCAATTGGCTGTGTCTGCGTGTGGGAAGCACTAGCGCCTCCTCTGGTCGGTCGGGGCGCCTGTTCGGGGTCAGAGGAATTGGGGGGAATAGCGTGATCCTCCCATGCGCTACGTCCTGCCAGTGAAACTCGCTGCTGTCAGGTGAAAAGAAGCGATTGGCGATGTGCACATGTATCAGAGGAAGCATGTGCTAAGTCTATGGCTCTCCACAGATCAACAAAGAGGGTGGAGCAACGACAAGGGAGAATTGGCCAAGTACAATTAGGGAGAATCCGAAAAAACTTGATAAAAAAAAAGAAGGGGTGGTGACATGCAGAAGTTGTGTGCTTCTAAACGGATCAAACAGAATCAAATATTTTGTAAACAGTAACCATACACTTTCAATGTTTTAAAAAGTTCTCTCCGTGTTACAAAGTGATTAGCTGTATCTCCAGTTTGTTTCACTATGGAGGAGGATAGTGGGGGGTGAGCGTCATTTCCGGTAACCTGACAAAGGGGCGTAGGTTTGTTAGCGGACGTTCTCGCCGCCGTTCAAACTACTATTTTTGACAAGAAGTTCCCAGACGATTGGTAGGCGGAGATCTCCAATTGTCTGGGAGCCGAAGACTAGATTTATTCACAATCAGACTGACTGGGTGATTGACAGTCTGAGAGACAGGTTAACAGACTGGTGACTGACAGATCAACTCCCTGATTACTGTATGTAACTGACTGACTGACTGACTGACTGACTGACAGTTAAGCTAAAAATATCTAGTCTATATCTGTCTGCCTGTCTGTCTGGCTCATTAACTTTACCCGGAGCGCCAACTGACTGACAGACAAATGGCAAAATAGCTTCAGGCTGTTGGAAGGCAGGGGCGAAAAAATAAAATTGCACAACATGGGGCACCACCAGCATATGCATCCATCATGTATGATGTATGGCAGCGCTATTCAACTAAATTGTTCAGGGGGCCACATTGTCAGAAACCTAAGGGGCCGGGGGCCGGACCCCGAGCCATTATATGTACACTTGACACAACCCGCCACCACATTTTTGCAGCCGTGCTGGAACTATTATTAAATAGGGGGTGCTGTAAGGAATGGAATCTCGACGCTGCCCGTCGAAGAAAATTTGATGTTTTTTGGACTTTTATCCATATTTAGAAGAATATTTAATTTTAAATTAACATTAGGATTATACTGTTGTGATGTCATTATTCAGTATCTTCTCCTTTTCTCACTCTCACTTTCATGTAACCACCTGCTCTCCCTTTAGTCGTTTTACACTACAACAGACAGCAACACAGGCATAAACACTGAACTTATTATTATTATTATTATGGAAAACCAGATTATGATGAAAATCAAACACTGTAATGTAACAAACAAGGAAAAATGAAATAAAAAAGCTTCTCCCGGGCCAGTCATAGATCTTTGTCCCCCACCCAATTTTTTTTTTTTTTTTTTTTTTTTTTTTTTAATCAAACTCTGGCGGGCCGGATCAAAATTAAAACGGGCCGTATCCGGCCCGCGGGCCGCCAGTTGAATGGGCCTGATGTAGGGCTTTCCACAAGGACACGGTGTAGGCAGCCAGCGGGAAAAAGGAGCCAGCTTTCATGAGTTTTCCTCCCTGATTGGAAACATACTGAATTATTGTAAAGGAGATCAATTCAAAATCATATTAAAGTATTTGGCGCCACCGCTAGACTGTCGTCACGGCAGCCACTTTCGTAAAGCCTGCACGTTGTAGGGAGAATGCAGGGGGCACTGCTTCTCATTTTCTTCACTGGGATTTTGTTCTCTCCATTGCAAGGGCACTTCATCACGTTTTCTCACTTGGAAGGGCATCTGAGAGGGGCAGTTCATGAATTATTCATCAGAGAGACACCTGTAGGGAACCTCCAGTTTATCCCATATGCTCTTTTCACAGCAACCTTTTGAGGTGGTAAAGCAGGAAGTAAAGCAGGTGGATCCAATAACATTAACGAGGGCCCTGCCACTGGAACACCCAAACGGAATGGAACCATAATTTACACCTGCTTTACTTCCTGTTTTACCACCTCAAAACGGTTGCTGGGAAATGGGTCCATTTTAAGGGCACCTACTGTATATGGCACCACATCACCACTGGAGGGACATCCATTAGGAAACTTCCCCACATTCTCATGCATGCGGGCAGGGACATCCTTTACAGCACTGCATCACATCTCACCTGTAGGTGTACCCTATACAGCATTTTCTCTACTAAAAAGGGCACCCTTTGGGCACTGTCATGTAGGGGTGGCATATTGGGCACTTCATAACGGCACCCTTTTTCATTGTAAGGGCACTGTATCACTATTATCCACTAGAAGGGCACTCATTAAAACACATGAGGGCACAGCATCATCATTTATTGCACGTACGAAGGGGCACCCTAGAGCAGGGCTTCTTAACCTTTTGTAACTGAAGGCCCACTTCTGATTGTTATTTCCAAGGACCACCCATATCTTGATAGGTCAAGAGACCCATTTGAAAATAGCCATGCCCACTTACCTTTGTCAAAAACATTGTTGACTTTGGAGCCATTTTACCTCTGCTTTCATAGACATAGCATGTCTGGTACCTACGTATTTGTCTGAACGACGAGTTTCCAACATAGACATGCCCCATATATTTGAGAAAATAATTACTATGGCCATGCCACTGCCTCCTTGGCCCACTAGGTGGCGCTCTGAGGCCCACCAGTGGGCTAGTTGTCTGACTGACTCTACTAATATACTTATTAACAAGCTAGCTGGGTGTCGAACTGACTGACCGACTGACCGACTGACTGACTGACCTATTGCCTAAGCCTGACCATCTGGTTCAGGGAATCTTCATCAAATATGGACGGCTTGATCCAGATTGACGAGGTGAACTAATCCATGTAGTTTGGGTCAAAGCGTTTGAGTCTCTGAGGGCTGGAAGTCACAGAGGGTAGAGGGAGTGAACGCAGAAAGCTGCTGTATAGATTGCTTTGCAGCATCTCTAATGAGTAATTAAACACTTGAATGGAGTCCAATTAAGATACACATGGTGTTTGCACGCACACGCACACGCACACACGCACACACACACACACACACACACACACACACACACACACACACACACACATCCACGTGCCCAAGCACAAATACATATTAAGGATGTAAACAAAATCAAAGACGCACACATACACACTCCTATTAAGTACATTAAGAAATTAAAGACACACACACACACACACACACACACACACACACACACACACACACACAGACAGACAGACAGACAGACAGACACACACACACACACACACACACACACACACACACACACACACACACACACACACACACACACACACACACACACACACACACACACACACACACACACACACACACAGTCTCAGTGTGTCTCGGCACATTAAGTTGAGCCATATGCCCTGAATGTTCTATGTGGTTCTGGATGGATTGAAGGTCAATGCTGTCTGACTCTTAAAAGCTAGCATCTCCTCGCTCCCTCCTTTCCTTCCTCTGTCTGACTCTACCTCTCTCTCCCTCCCTCTCTCTCTTTCTGCCCTCGCCTCTCTCGTGTTCTGTCCACCTCTCGCTTCGTCAATCTCTGTTGTTTTGTCGGGCTGTTTAAAATTCAATCCCAAAGTCAAATTCAAAGGTGCAAAAACAACAGGTAACAGATTCTCAACAGATTCAGTTAGCAACCGTGACAAGGTGACATTAGCATGCAATAAGAAAAACAAGAGGCTCACACTCCAAAAGATGACTTGATACACACACACATTTAAAAAATGTGGCTTTCATCAGTGTATTGATCGGGGAAAGAAGAAAGCTGAAACGTCTCTACTTTCTGCCCTCGGTGCATGAACGTTTTTAAACACTTTTCTGTATCAAATCCTCTTTTGGAGCACAACCAACTTTTTTCTTATTGCATAGTGAGTCGTTTGGTGAAAATCACACCTACAGTATATTGCATTGAGCGCAGTGAAGGAAGCATATTTTCTCAGCTGACAACAACAAATGCACCAGTAATATCAAATCAATCAATAAAATCTAAAGACATAGCCTATCTGCATTCTGCATTTATACCATCTGATTTCAATTAAGTTAATTACTTAATGTTCCACTGAGGTTAAAGTTTTTTTTTCCTCTGAAAGAGTATTTTGGAGATTTTGTTTTATTTGGGGAAAGTTATTACATAATTGGAATTCATCCTTAATTGTTGCTACAAATCAGGAGCAAGCGATTCTGTCTCCACCTCTCCCTCTCTGTATTCTTGTCTCTCTCTCTCTCCTCATCTCAGAGTAATCCCACAGCACCCAAACCCTCTCTCCTCATCTGCTTCCTGACGCTCTCATCCCCCAAAACCTCTTTCTCCTTCAGCACTCTCATCCCCCAAAACCTCTTTCTCCTTCAGCACTCCTCTCTCCCGCACGCCTCAGCTCCAACTACAGAGACGACGTTTTCTTAGTGTCGTGTTCAGATGTTTTGCATGGGCTGCAAAGCAAATTCCACTCTGGGGGATCTTTATTCAGATTTCCATCCCCCCCCCCCCTCCAGAGACATATTTCAGTCACTATAGACCCACTCCCCTCCAGAGACATCTTTCAGTCACTATAGACCCACTCCCCTCCAGAGACATCTTTCAGTCACTATAGACCCACTCCCCCCCAGAGACATCTTTCAGTCACTATAGACCCACTCCCCTCCAGAGACATCTTTCAGTCACTATAGACCCACTCCCCCCCAGAGACATCTTTCAGTCACTATAGACCCACTCCCCTCCAGAGACATATTTCAGTCACTATAGACCCACTCCCCTCCAGAGACATCTTTCAGTCACTATAGACCCACTCCCCCCCAGAGACATCTTTCAGTCACTATAGACCCACTCCCCCCCGCCAGAGACATCTTTCAGTCACTATAGACCCACTCCCCCCCCCAGAGACATCTTTCAGTCACCATAGACCCACTCCCCCTCCAGAGACATCTTTCAGTCACTATAGACCCACTCCCCTCCAGAGACATCTTTCAGTCACTATAGACCCACTCCCCCTCCAGAGACATATTTCAGTCACTATAGACCCACTCCCCCTCCAGAGACATCTTTCAGTCACTATAGACCCACTCCCCCCTCCAGAGACATCTTTCAGTCACTATAGACCCACTCCCCCCTCCAGAGACATCTTTCAGTCACTATAGACCCACTCCCCCCTCCAGAGACATCTTTCAGTCACTATAGACCCACTCCCCCTCCAGAGACATATTTCAGTCACTATAGACCCACTCCCCCTCCAGAGACATCTTTCAGTCACTATAGACCCACTCCCCCCCAGAGACATCTTTCAGTCACTATAGACCCACTCCCCCTCCAGAGACATCTTTCAGTCACTATAGACCCACTCCCCCTCCAGAGACATCTTTCAGTCACTATAGACCCACTCCCCCTCCAGAGACATATTTCAGTCACTATAGACCCACTCCCCTCCAGAGACATCTTTCAGTCACTATAGACCCACTCCCCCCCCAGAGACATCTTTCAGTCACTATAGACCCACTCCCCCTCCAGAGACATCTTTCAGTCACTATAGACCCACTCCCCTCCAGAGACATATTTCAGTCACTATAGACCCACTCCCCCCCAGAGACATTTTTCAGTCACTATAGACCCACTCCCCTCCAGAGACATATTTCAGTCACTATAGACCCACTCCCCCCCAGAGACATCTTTCAGTCACTATAGACCCACTCCCCTCCAGAGACATCTTTCAGTCACTATAGACCCACTCCCCCTCCAGAGACATCTTTCAGTCACTATAGACCCACTCCCCCTCCAGAGACGTCTTTCAGTCACTATAGAGCCACTCCCCCTCCAGAGACATCTTTCAGTCACTATAGACCCACTCCCCCCCAGACATCTTTCAGTCACTATAGACCCACTCCCCCTCCAGAGACGTCTTTCAGTCACTATAGACCCACCCCCCCCCCCCCCATTTTTTTAAAATCATTAACTCATTGAGTGCCAGCCACTTTTGGAGAACGGACGCTCCCAGTGCCAGAGTTTCAGAGCGTTTTCAGTGATTTCTCGAGGCCCACAGAATATTGTGTGATATTACTATGTAAACACCGAACACGCACAAAGAACGATGAGACTCTCTTCTATCATCTGCAAAAAAAAGTTTATTGATACCATTTTCCGTTCTTTAGTTATGAGCCGGAGAAGATAGGTTGTTTTGAGCAAAAAGACACGTTTCAAATTAGAAGCTGAGTTATTCCGGCTTTTGTGAAATGAAGCATTTCAAGCACATTCACTGAGTCTGAAGCTAATATTTTCTGATGTAGTGACGTGGTGTAGTTGTGTGGTGCCCTGCATGCCCCACCCCCCTCTCCCCCCCTCAGCTGCAAACTCCTCCCCACACTAACACACAGCCTAACACGCACCCAGTCTATTTTCGGAGCGCTCCGTTTTTGTGCGCCGGCTCCCAGCGCGACACGGAAATGCCAAACCGGACTGCAGGGAAAGGTTTGGCCCTTCGGCATCGGGTGCTGCCTTTCTGGTGGCTAATCGTGTGCAGAAACTATACAGCAGAGACAGAGAGGCTCAGTTGTGGGCGCGGATTGACTGCTGTTCGCAGCCAACGTCAGCTGCAGACAGAGCAATCTATATGGCTCTGGCTGCAGCATGAGCGGTTTCTCTTTCATCACGGGGCTTTTTCCTGCTGTTTTCCGGACCTTTCTCTAATCTGGAGAGCACTGTCGCCACCTAATGAGTCCGTAAAATAGGTTATATACCTTCAATAGCTACAATATTTGTACAGGAGATGCAGGAGGCTTTGATCCACGTCCCACCGTCAAAAAACGCATTTGACGTCGATCGACGTCTTTGGCACTCTACTTCACTATTTACTTTGACGTCGATCGACGTCCTTGGCACTCAATGAGTTAAGAACCTTCCTTTTTCGGGATGTACTCCCAGCTCTCTTCTGTTTTAACTCTTACTTTTTCTCTTTAATCATCTCCGCCTTACTCAGAAGTCTTATCCCTTTCTCTTTGCATTACCTCCTGGCTCTTATTTGCACTCTCTCTTCATCCATGGTTCTTCTCCCCAAATATCTCCCTCTATCCTCTTTCTCTCTGTCTGTCTGTCTCTCTCTCTCTCTCTCTGTCTCTCTCTCCGTTTCTCTCTCTCTCCATCTGGTGTCTCTCTATGAGCATTAATCAGAGTGTTCAACCACCATGACCAAAACATCTCCACAGTCCACAGAGACTCTTCCTCCGTCTCGCTCCCTTTTTCTCCTCAGACGCACAGATACACTCCCCTCTACACACACACGCACGCACGCACGCACGCACGCACGCACACACACACACACACACACACACACACACACACACACACACACACACACACACACACACACACACACACACACACACACAATCCATAAATATTAGTCAATCTTGGTTACAAGTCCAACCTGGCCCGCAGCTATATTTGGTAGTGTTGTTGGTAGAGGTCTTTCATCCTTCTCAAAGCCCTCTGTTGCATGCAGAGCTGATTTTCACAAAGTGCCACCACAATCCGAGGGGAGAAACAGCATAAAGACTGTTTTTCAGCAGGGCCAAATCAATGCAAATCACTCCTTATGTTTTGAGGTTATCATCTGGCACTCACACGGCTCAGGCCTTATCCACATCAGCTTTTCAAAGGCTCATGGTGAGATGACACCTGGATGGTGTGAATCCCTGGTGTACTGCAAACACTGTTGTCATGTGACTGAGGAGCCACTCATGGCTTGTTGATGAGGACATTGCCATTTTGGATGACATGGCTGACATCAGTAGATTGTCGAAGTCCCGCCCCCTACTGGGTCTGCATGGGACCTCAGCAAGTGAATTCCCCATTCATTTTTCCATTGAGGTTTAGTCCAAATCAAACTCTTTATATAAGGATTTTACAAACGCTCAATGCATACATTCATGTGGAATTCACTTCCAATAGGTCCCATGCGGAACTTTGGCACTTTTCTTGTAGGGTGGAACGGTTGCTGTATTTTAAAGCATCTCAGTATAGATCCATTTTTAACAATGAGAGCAACAGCATGTTTTTGCAAATACATATTGGTGTAATATACCTCTGTATATCTCTGTCAGGTGAAAACCACTTACATGTATCGCCAACTCTCTGAACCTTTCAGGAGCCAAGAGAAACTTGTTTTCAGTTTGACCACCATGCATTTTTGAGTTTATACCTCAGGTTTTTGAAATGGTTTCATTTTCTCCCATTCCAATCCCCCCCCCGCCCCCCCATTGTACCCTGTCCCGGTCGTTGCTCCACCCCCTCTGCCGATCTACCGTATGCTTCCTCCGATACATGTGCAGTTGCCAGCTGCTTCTTTTCACCTAACAGCGAGGAGTTTCACCGGCAGAACGTAGGAGGGAGGATCACGCTATTCCCCCTTTTTCCGATCCCCCCGAACAGGCGCCCGACCGATCAGAGGAGGCGCTAGTGCAGGGACTCTACCCCACCGGCTTCCCACCCGCAGACACGGCCAATTGTGTCTGTAGGAACGTCTGACTAAGCCGGAAGTACCGCTGCCGGGAATTGAACCGTGGTGTTATAGGCGAGTGCTTTTACCTCTTGCAGATGCCCCATGGAAGAATTTTCTCAACCCATACAGGATCATGTAATTCTTCAATTCAAATGAAAACATACCTTTTTTTTATATGATATTTTACAGTAATGTTTGTATTCAATGACTACTTTGTGGATAAATATAAAATATATATTTCATGGGTTTTTTTTTTTTTTTTTTACCATAAGCAAGGTAAAAAAAAAACTGAATGGAGGAGAGACCTACAGTATGTGTCAAATAATGTAAAATATCATCATACCGTCAAAATCAGTGGGCAAGTGGGGGAATTTATGAGGCCCGTCCTGGAATAGACCCTTTTCACGGGGGCCATTTTGTGTCAAAAAGGCAGGGTAAAACACAGGTGCAAGCAAAACACTAATGAGGGTTTCCAAATTCCAATCATGGAAGTTTGAAACCCTCATTAGTGTTTTGCTTGCACCTGTGTTTACAACTGACGTTAGCAACATTTGTTAGCCAAGCTAACGGCTAGCGGGGTAAACAACTTGAACAAGATGGATGCCGTGGCTAGGAGGAATTTTTTTCAGAGAGCAATTCGGACCCTCCTCCAAGTCCCGTCCACGCTCACGCCCCTTCCTGTTTTCCCGGCTCCAGGTTTGAACAGATTCCCACAATGCACCAGGAAAATCCATTCATCCAATCAAACGAAATCAAACAATATCGGGAAGTGAGCTTCATTTTGCCGTGTCAAAAACATATAGCTCAGGTAGTCCATTATATTTACTGTCAATGGTCAAAATAAGTAAAATGCTGTGCTATACACACGCACGCACGCACGCACGCACACACACACACACACACACACACACACACACACACACACACACACACACACACACACACACACACACACACACACACACACACACACACACACCATATCATCCAGGCCTAGAACGAAAGTGAAGGTTCACTTCACTGCACTCCAATACTCCAGCACAGCAGAGACAGGACATACTGTACACTCCAATACTCCAGCACAGCAGAGACACTAGGACATTCACTCCAATACTCCAGCACAGCAGAGACACTAGGACATACACTCCAATACTCCAGCACAGCAGAGACACTAGGACATACACTCCAATACTCCAGCACAGCAGAGACAGGACATTCACTCCAATACTCCAGCACAGCAGAGACACTAGGACATACACTCCAATACTCCAGCACAGCAGAGACAGGACATACACTCCAATACTCCAGCACAGCAGAGACACTAGGACATACACTCCAATACTCCAGCACAGCAGAGACAGGACATTCACTCCAATACTCCAGCGCAGCAGAGACAGGACATACACTCCAATACTCCAGCACAGCAGAGACAGGACATACTGTACACTCCAATACTCCAGCACAGCAGAGACACTAGGACATTCACTCCAATACTCCAGCACAGCAGAGACAGGACATTCACTCCAATACTCCAGCACAGCAGAGACAGGACATTCACTCCAATACTCCAGCACAGCAGAGACAGGACATTCACTCCAATACTCCAGCACAGCAGAGACAGGACATACTGTACACTCCAATACTCCAGCACAGCAGAGACAGGACATTCACTCCAATACTCCAGCACAGCAGAGACAGGACATTCACTCCAATACTCCAGCACAGCAGAGACAGGACATTCACTCCAATACTCCAGCACAGCAGAGACAGGACATACTGTACACTCCAATACTCCAGCACAGCAGAGACAGGACATTCACTCCAATTCCAGCACAGCAGAGACAGGACATTCACTCCAATACTCCAGCACAGCAGAGACACTAGGACATTCACTCCAATACTCCAGCACAGCAGAGACAGGACAGTCACTCCAATACTCCAGCACAGCGGAGACAGGACATACACTCCAATACTCCAGCACAGCAGAGACAGGACATACACTCCAATACTCCAGCACAGCAGAGACAGGACAGTCACTCCAATACTCCAGCACAGCAGAGACAGGACATACACTCCAATACTCCAGCACAGCAGAGACAGGACATTCACTCCAATACTCCAGCACAGCAGAGACAGGACATTCACTCCAATACTCCAGCACAGCAGAGACAGGACATTCACTCCAATACTCCAGCACAGCAGAGACAGGACATACACTCCAATACTCCAGCACAGCAGAGACAGGACATACACTCCAATACTCCAGCACAACAGAGACAGGACATTCACTCCAATACTCCAGCACAGCAGAGACAGGACATACACTCCAATACTCCAGCACAGCAGAGACAGGACATTCACTCCAATACTCCAGCACAGCAGAGACAGGACATACCGTACACTCCAATACTCCAGCACAGCAGAGACAGGACATACACTCCAATACTCCAGCACAACAGAGACAGGACATTCACTCCAATACTCCAGCACAGCAGAGACAGGACATACACTCCAATACTCCAGCACAGCAGAGACAGGACATACACTCCAATACTCCAGCACAGCAGAGACAGGACATACACTCCAATACTCCAGCACAGCAGAGACAGGACATACTGTACACTCCAATACTCCAGCACAGCAGAGACAGGACATACACTCCAATACTCCAGCACAACAGAGACAGGACATTCACTCCAATACTCCAGCACAGCAGAGACAGGACATACACTCCAATACTCCAGCACAGCAGAGACAGGACATACACTCCAATACTCCAGCACAGCAGAGACAGGACATACACTCCAATACTCCAGCACAACAGAGACAGGACATTCACTCCAATACTCCAGCACAGCAGAGACAGGACATTCACTCCAATACTCCAGCACAACAGAGACAGGACATTCACTCCAATACTCCAGCACAGCAGAGATAGGACAGTCACTCCTATACTCCAGCACAACAGAGACAGGACATTCACTCCAATACTCCAGCACAACAGAGACAGGACAGTCACTCCTATACTCCAGCACAGCAGAGACAGGACATCACTCCAATACTCCAGCACAGCAGAGACAGGACATTCACTCCAATACTCCAGCACAGCAGAGAGCACTAGGACATTCACTCCAATACTCCAGCACAGCAGAGACAGGACAGTCACTCCTATACTCCAGCACAGCAGAGACAGGACAGTCACTCCTATACTCCAGCACAACAGAGACAGGACATTCACTCCAATACTCCAGCACAGCAGAGACAGGACAGTCACTCCAATACTCCAGCACAGCAGAGAGCACTAGGACTGCTTTCTTTGATGGGACATTATGTTGCAAGAATGTGATCCTTCCATTTTCTTCAAGATTTCCCTCCCACGCATTTCTATTGAAAAGATGTGTCAGATGATGCCAGCTGGCCTGGGGGTAAGCACTTTGTACACTCCACAGAGCACATCTAACAGGGTTGGAAAAGTGACACTAACGTCAGCAGTTAACCAGCCACATCATGGAGGTCCTTTTCTATAAAGTTAGATTTGTCTGGTGAAATGATATTCCAACTGAAGCCAAGGTGATACTGATATGGCATATCTATCCACACTTCAAAGACTGGCGGTTTGCGGCCGTGTGGGAATTACTTTTCACAATGTGAGAATTAACAGCAGTGTTTCCTTTAACCTGTGACTCCGAGTCCGAGTCACCAAGGTGGTCACGTCGCAGTCGATTTTCAAGTCCTTAATTTCAAGTCCAAGTACCAAGTATGGGTTTAAATAACACATGCTACAGTAGAGCAACTTCAAAAACAACAATACAAAAGAATTCTCAAAAGATTTCAGCCATCTCATTAAAATAAAAGTCTTTGACATCTTGAAGGATTCTGAAACAGATTTGTGCTTGGGGGTATTCCAAAAACAGAAACAAATTTGAAAATTGTAAGGTCAAGGCTATTAGTATTTTAACAGTATGTACAAATTTATATAACGGTGTAACTAGTAGCAACTCGCAGCACATTTGCCCTGAGAGGCATCTGCTGTATGCAAGGAGCGATGAGGTAGAGCAGGGGTTAAGAGCTTTGAGCTTTGTTCTCTGATGGAATCACTGTAAGAATTACATCTTCTACCTTTGGCTTTGAACAAACAAAGAAGCATTTGAATTTAAATTGTAACAGTTTGACAGCGAGGGTAATGGACACTCGAAACTCTAGCATGGCATGGATTTACTGTAATGTTTTCCTTTGCCCCTCTATTTGATGATGCTGTAGGTCATTGGCCCCGGGAGGCCTTTTGCTGTGAGGAGCTATGCAGCAGAGCAGGGGTTAAAGAGTTATAAGGCACAGCAGGGGTTAACGAGTTATAAGGCAGAAATGGGGTTAACGAGTTATAAGGCAGAACCGGGGTTAACGAGTTATAAGGCACAGCAGGGGTTAACGAGTTATAAGGCAGAGACGGGGTTAACGAGTTATAAGGCACAGCAGGGGTTAACGAGCTATAAGGCAGAGCCGGGGTTAACGAGCTATAAGGCAGAGCAGGGGTTAACGAGCTATAAGGCAGAGCAGGGGTTAACGAGCTATAAGGCAGAGCAGGGGTTAAGGCTTTAAGAGGATGATGTGTGTTCACTCTTCTTTTCACTAGGAGGAGAGAGCCAGAGCTGTTTTCCCTCCTTCCTTTTAAATGGGAACGCAGCTTTTCTCCACCGGTGGCCAAACCTTGACCCTCAAACTCATCTAGAAATAGACATCCGCTAAGGGAGAGAAAGAAAGAAACACACACACACACACACACACACACATAAAGCCTGCAGCCTTCCTTTCACCACATATATGCACTAACACACACACACACACACACACACACACACACACACACACACGCGCGCGCACACGCACGCACACACACATGTACACACACACTTCCACTGCCTGTGCATAGATGTAAGGTGCATGGACACACACGCACGCACGCACGCACGCACGCACGCACGCACGCACGCACACACACACACACACACACACACACACACACACACACACACACACACACACACACACACACACACACACACACACAGTGTGCAATATTTTCCAGTCTTCCACTCCGGGG
Source organism: Poromitra crassiceps (assembly GCF_964638095.1). NCBI lineage: Eukaryota > Metazoa > Chordata > Actinopteri > Beryciformes > Melamphaidae > Poromitra > Poromitra crassiceps. The sequence goes on along the minus strand of NC_139625.1, from coordinate 23,594,608 downwards.
AGAAACGGAGCTATTGATGGTGTGTAAAACACAGTAGAATACAAACTCACAGACATGCATGTATGTACACACATGTAGGCAGGCGCGCGCCCGTGCACGCACATGCACACACACACACACACACACACACACACACACACACACACACACACACACACACACACACACACACACACACACACACACACACACACACACAGCCTGTAGACACAGACCCAGACTGTTGTTCCAGATGTCTTTTTCTTTTTTTGCCAAGTGTTTCTCTTGAGATCAGTTCAGATTTCCAAAAGATATTGCAGTCATGTTTTGTGCGTGTGTACTGTACATACGTACGTACAGTACGTACGTACATATGCGTATGCATGTGTTGTGTATGTAGTGTATGTTGCTGTGTCTTATATGCTTTTCTTTCTGTTTCCATACCTACAATGTCAATATACTGTACCTTAGTACTGGTACTTAGCAATATATCTATTTGTTTGTTTGTTTGTTTATATACTTATTTATGAGTTTGTTCATTTAGGTATTTCACATATTTTGGAGCAAGATCAGAACACCAAACTGCATGAAATTAAGTGCATTCGGAGAGTGCAGACCTCCGTCAAGGCCAGTCCAGTCCGCTATGATATGCAAATTTTGTGGGTTGGATCGGATCAGCTCCAAAATGTCATGGGTTCTTCCTTGGCCTTTCTACACCCTTCCACCAAGTTTCATGAAAATGGACCCAGTCTTTCCGTAATCCTGCCAACAAACAGACCGGAAAACGGCACCAAAAACATCAACCTCCTTGGCGAGGGTAATGAGTAAGATATGGGTTTTTCCAATGTTGCTGTGTTGTGAAACTAAATAGTGAGTAAAAGTTTTTCAGACCCTGAAAGCCCTCCAAGTGTCGTCATTTACAGCAAAACTGCTGAAACAGAAGAATGTCATCCGTTGATATTGCTACACTCCTGCAGCTACACCATGCTGAGGATTTGGTAAATCAAGCTATGCAATATTAATTTGTTAAAACATTAAACATGTGCACAGGAGGGTTGTTTTGGCTTGTCTTCCACTTCAAATGTTAAGAAGGGTCACAAATACCACATGCTTAGGAAGTCTTCAAATCTTCAAGGAGCCCCCTGCTTTGGCACGGGCTTACAGGCAATGAGCCCATAAAGAATGTGAATTATAAAACAATCTGGTTTGGGTTTTGTCCTTGAACAGAACCCTAAACTCCTCACTTCCTTCCCCTCCGCTCTCCACTCCCCAAATCTCTTCCCCTACCCCCCCCCACTCACCCATCCTCCCTCCCCTGCTCCATGCCCCCCCCCCTCCACTCACCCATCCTCTCTCCCCTCCTCCATGTCCCCCCGGTGAGTCGGTGCCTTGTGCCGGCATGGCAGGAAGCCTCTCCAGAATGCAACAGACTGCTTCTGGCTGGTCGACAGGGTTTATGACCCCTCTGTGGCTGTGCGGCTGCACGTCGGCATCTGTGTTCACCAGATATATAAAGACGTAGCCATCATCGGAACTGTCAACTTTTTACTGCCTTCATTTCATGCTAGAGTGAATTGCTGCGGCACTATTGTTCCTCCCCCAAGAGGAATTGCTAGTAAAATTCTAATGTTGCTCTTTTTTCCGCCGTCTGAAGTGGTATGCTTTGGCAACCAGTCGATTTGGAGTTTTGCCGTGCAGCGTGGCTATCGGCTGCTATTTGACAACTGTCTGTTAAATAATGCATGTGGGATACGGCATTAATTCAGTGCAAATGTAGAAATTAATCGAAAAGTGGGACAGATGCGTGATGGCAATCTCCTATAGGCTAATGGCAACCAGCCTTCACAGTCATGAGTCTCCTATAGGCTAATGGCAACCAGCCTTCACAGTCAGCCGTGATGGACAGAAGCTGGTTACTCCAAAAGTACACAGTGCATCATAAATGATTAAAATGTGTATTATCTCAGGATTAATTCACTCAGATAGGGGCCTCGATATTGAAATGGCGGTTAAATAATGTAAAAGAGAATGGATTTCCACTTAGGTTAAAGATCTCCTCATCTCAGAGCGTGGCGACTTTTTCCATTTAATTGAAAACCACTTCCTTGAATACAATTAATTGAAAAAGGAATAGAGCCTTAATTTGGAACTAAGAGCCCGTAACTGTGGTCAGCAGTGAGACTAATGGCTTTGGGCTCAAACACAAGAGCTGCAAAAGTGGACTGAGGAGTTGTTTGGCTAAAATTCCCTCGGCGGAGCAGGCACTGACCCTCGGCAGCAAGCTTTGCAGCCCCTGGTACACACAGAGACTAACACCTGGTACACACAGAGACTAACACCTGGTACACACAGAGACTAACACCTGGTACACACAGAGACTAACACCTGGTACACACAGAGACTAACACCTGGTACACACAGAGACTAACACCTGGTACACACAGAGACTAACACCTGGTACACACAGAGACTAACACCTGGTACACACAGAGACTAACACCTGGTACACACAGAGACTAACACCTGGTACACACAGAGACTAACACCTGGTACACACAGAGACTAACACCTGGTACACACAGAGACTAACACCTGGTACACACAGAGACTAACACCTGGTACACACAGAGACTAAAGCCCCTGGTACACACAGAGACTAAAGCCCCTGGTACACACAGAGACTATAGGGGGGCACGGGGAGAAAAGAAAAGAAAGAAAATCAAGATTTTAGTTCTTAACTCATTCACTGCCAATATCTGACTGGCATTTTTGGCACAGGCCAAGTATTTCCATAATGTTTGGTCATCTTTCAAGACCCACAGTAAATTCTGTACTAGGACTACAGTGATGTCCAATACCTCGAAATGAAGATCTAAGTCTCTACTTTCACCCCCAAAAAGAAAGTTAGCTTTTAGCATGTTCTGTACTCTACTTATAACCCTTTTTATACACCCCATGTTCACCAAAAAAGCCTGTCTGGGAAGAGAAAAGGGAGAAAAAAGCATTTTTGTAAAAGGGCACAATCTCAGGCATAACTCACTCTCAATTCTTTTATTTTGAACTGTATTGACATCAGACATGTAAATATTATTCGTTAGGACACAAATGACAAAAAAAAAATATATATATATATATATATATATACACATGAAGTGCTTTTTTTTTACATTCAACAATACAGTTTACTCGGTGTGAGTGTGCAGACAGACAGACAGACAGACAGACAGACACACCGACAGACAGACAGACAGACAGACAGACACACACACACACACACACACACACACACACACACACGATCCCCCTTTTAGATTTCTAACCCAACATAGGATAAGCAATAACCAC
>NC_139625.1:23578784-23586284 GCF_964638095.1 Poromitra crassiceps | reverse complement strand
CCCTGTTACAGTACTCACCATTACAATAGACGGAGCTATCCCTGTTACAGCACTCACCATTACAATATCCCTGTTACAGCGCTCACCATTACAATAGACAGAGCTATCCCTGTTACAGCGCTCACCATTACAATAGACGGAGCTATCCCTGTTACAGCGCTCACCATTACAATATCCCTGTTACAGCGCTCACCATTACAATAGACAGAGCTATCCCTGTTACAGCGCTCACCATTACAATAGACAGAGCTATCCCTGTTACAGCGCTCAACATTATAATAGACAGAGCTATCCCTGTTACATCGCTCACCATTACAATAGACAGAGCTATCCCTGTTACAGCGCTCACCAATACAAGATCCTTGTTACAGCGCTCACCATTACAATATCCCTGTTACAGCGCTCACCATTACAATATCCCTGTTACAGCGCTCACCATTACAATAGACAGAGCTATCCCTGTTACTGCGCTCACCATTACAATAGACAGAGCTATCCCTGTTACAGCGCTCACCATTACAATAGACAGAGCTATCCCTGTTACAGCGCTCACCATTACAATAGACAGAGCTATCCCTGTTACAGCGCTCACCATTACAATAGACAGGGCTATCCCTGTTACAGCACTCACATTACAATAGACAGAGCTGTCCCTGTTACAGCACTCACCATTACAATAGACAGAGAAAGAAGGAATGAGAGGAGGGGGAGAGAGGAAGAAGGAATGAAAGAACAAAAGAGAGAATGAACAAAAACAAACGAACGATAAGAAAAAGAGCAATGGCGGACGCTGAGCCATCTGTAACCTCTGGCTTTCCACTTTAACTTTTGCCAAGAACGACATCGTGCTGTAAAGGCCTCATTTGTCTTGGCCAATAATTCTCCCGTGGGTGCAGAGAAAAAAGAATGAAAAACAAACAAACACAGGAAAGTGTAGGGAGGGGAGGAGCTTACAGAGTCTGTAAGGAACCTCACCTGCAGCTTTTCTCACAAGGAAACATACTGTATGAAGACGTCATAGGAAACTATTCTTTACTGGAGCCAAACACAGAAAACACAGTATTATTACAAACAACTGTCTGAGTCAAGCCGTCTTCAGCTGTTTTGGTGGCCATTATTTTGAAGAGTGAAAGCACAAGCTAAAGGGATTTATAACGAGGAACCCTGTTGGAAAAGCAATTTATCAAACAGGTACAAACATCAGTGACAAAAGGTTAAACGATGTTCTTCTTTCCAAGGGTAAAATATACAATAGACAAGATAATAGAGGGTAGAATAGGAAACAGCACAGAATACTAAACAGCATACATTACATTCCCAGTCTAAAGTAGAACCAGCTGGCCTAATGCAACTATTAACTGTAACTAATCTAACAAGGAGGACTGATTGCATAATGAGTGGAAGCAAGTTATACTCTATTGAATTATTGCATATTGTTGCATATTACATCTAGGCAGGCTCATTCTATAAATTAAATAAATTAACATGGCTTGATCAGGGCAGACAACAATATCTTTGTATTGGCCGTTGCGATCAAAGTGGTCAATCTAGGGGCCCTTTACACGAGGACAGTTTCTGGAAGAAACGACACAATAGCGTTTCCTTCACACCTTTTCCTTCACACCTTCTCCCTGTTTACATGAGCGCTGTTGAATTTTTAAAACGCCGTAATGTACATGCCAGGTCGCTAAGTGGCAGTGTGATGGTCAACGGGGCGTTGCTCGTCGCTCCACAACTTGGAGAGTGCCGGGTCAGACTATAAATACTTCCACGACTTCCTTTTAATACACTTCTCTCACAGCAGCGGTAAACTTTGAACAGAATTACAGCCATGGCGAAAGCACAACCGTAAGATCCATGTCTGCTTCTCTTCGTGTTGTTTTCCTGACTGATGTTGTTGTGTAACTCGTGCACGGCTATGACGTAATCGCATGTGTCGCGTGTGCAGGCATGTCAGAGTTCCTGAAATGAGCCGTGTCAAAGCGATTACATGGAGCGCTCAGCGGGGAGCGTCACCAAGAATTCCACTCTGGAGGGTGGTTTCAAAATGTGTCGTTTCCTAAGCGCAAATTCGCCGTCGCCGTCTAAAAGGGAGGCACTAACAATAAAATAATTCCCCGTCACCATAGGAAACCGTCCTCGTGTAAAGTGCCCCTTAGATTCTAGCCTCACACTATCGGTGTGAAAGGATCAAAGTGGTCTATCTAGATTCTAGCCTCACACTATCTAATGGCCCATTTCCACCGCTGGTATCAACGCGGCCCCGCACAGCTCGTCTGCCTTTTTTGTCTCATTCCACCGATCAAAAACGTGGACAGCCCGGGTTGAGTCAGGGTTGAGTCGTGCTGCATTTGGTCCCTGCTCTGTTGAGGTTCCAGGGCTGTGGACCCGGTACCATACGGTGACGTGAAAACACTGCAGACGACTGACTGGTCAGGCAGAATCGTGTTTACTGTAGGCATCTACTGTCAATGCTGGATACCAGTTTAGTGGGGCTTACCTTCTCTTCTGTTATTTCCAGAAGTTATTTCTTTTGTGTTGTTGCCTTCGGCTCTGGTGAAATAAAATCGATCTCCTTGCTCAGCTTTAACATGACAGTGGTTTTCAATTGTTTTGAGAGAGAAAAAGTCCGCTCCTCAGGAAGCCCTTTGTAGTTGGCTCCGCTAGGCCGCAGGCGGGGGTTTAGCGAAGCCGCGGCCTTGCCTGGTGAGTTGCCGCTGGGGTTCTCCCCGTAGCTCTCCCGTCCCCCGCGCAGTGCATGCATGTGAGTTTGAGTAACAACAAAGTGATATCCATTCTCCTAGCCAATTGTCACATTTGCCCATAATACACTGTAGGTCATTTAGAGGCACCAGTATTTCATAATCAGTTTAAAAGTTCTGTGTATGGATTTAATTTTAACGTTATACGTTATAGCCTACTTCGGCTACGGGCGGAGGGCAGATATGCGGTCGCTAAGATGACCAGGTGTGGGCGGAGGCGAGTAAACTTGCTATGGAAACAGAGTCTATATCAAGTAGAGCCGAGTAAGACCAGATCAAGTAGAGCTGTACTGTGCTGTTATATGTGGTGGAAATGAGCCAAAAGTGGTCTATCTAGATTCTAGCCTCACACTATTAAAGTGGTCTATCTAGATTCTAGCCTCACACTATCAAAGTGGTCTATCTAGATTTGGGGCCCGCGGGCCAAACTTGGCCCACTCTGTTTGTTTTGGCCCGCCACGGATTTGGGGGAGAAGGGAAAAAAGAAAGAAAAAAAAAGATATATTCCCCCCCCCCCCCCAAGTTATCAGATATCTGCACTGATTGCAAAGGGTGGACGAGCTTTTTCATGTGGTGACTTTGTGAAACAGTGTCTGAATGTGGCTGCGGATACTGTGTTCACTCCTGAGATTGCATCCCTGCAAATTGTCATGGCAAATTGTTTACAAAAGATGGACAATAAAGCTGATTTTCAAAGTACCTTGAGGATTTTTCAAGTTGTGAATTAAGTCTAATTTCTCTCTTGATTACAAAGGTGGAAAATACAACAGTTTTTAACTGGGAGTTTACTGATTAAATGTTTAAGCTCCCCACAAATGCAGATGTTTTTTTTAATATATATAACCAATTGCAAATTATTACAATTACCAAACAGATAAAAAGTAGATTATTATATTGAAATGTTATTTTAGATTTAGAATGTTAATTTTCTACAAAACACAATACATTTTAATGTAATTCCACAACGTTTATTTTTGGCCCTCGGCCCTCCACCCAGATTGAGTTTTGGCCCTTCACGGGAAAGAATTTGGGCACCCCTGATCTAGATTCTAGCCTCACACTATCAAAGTGGTCAATCTGGATTCTAGACTCACACTATCAAAGTGGTCTATCTAGATTCTAGCCTCACACTATCAAAGTGGTCTATCTAGATTCTAGCCTCACACTATCAAAGTGGTCTATCTAGATTCTAGCATTACACTATCAACGTGGTATATCTCGATTCTAGCCTCACACTATCAAAGTGGTCTATCTAGATTCTAGCCTCACACTATCAAAGTGGTTTATCTAGATTCTAGCCTCACACTATCAAAGTGGTCTATCTAGATTCTAGCCTCACACTATCAAAGTGGTCTATCTAGATTCTAGCCTCACACTATCAAAGTGGTTTATCTAGATTCTAGCCTCACACTCTCAAAGTGGTCTATCTAGATTCTAGCCTCACACTATCAAAGTGGTCTATCTAGATTCTAGCCTCATACTCTCAAAGTGGTCTATCAAGATTCTAGCCTCACACTATCAAAGTGGTCTATCTAGATTCTAGCCTCACACTATCAAAGTGGTCTATCTAGATTCCAGCCTCACACTATCAAAGTGGTCTATCAAGATTCTAGCCTCACACTATCGGTGTGAAAGGGCCACAATTGCAGCCATTTGTCAAGCTGACAAATGGCTCTATAACAAGCAGCCATTTATTGCCAGAAGCAAAGTAGTGTCAGAGGAGTGCTGCTGGAGTGGATACAATTGCACCAGTTATTTTTGATGTGTTTTTGAGAAAGTCATTCAGAAGGCTGGACTTCATACGATGACTACGTCCATATTTGGCCTGAAAATGCCTGTTATGTGTCTCCTGCGGATGTATGTAAATCTGTTTCTGTATTATTTTATTCTGTCTCTCATTTACATTGCTTGTAATTGCATCCAAATTATTGAAATTGCACTGCAAGTCTGATCCCCTGCATCTCCCTCTTGGGCGATCTGATAGAAATGTGAGGAAAATACAATTTATCTGCATCCAGACTTGATCCAAGTCCCATTGAAGCAACAGTTGTAGCCATTGTTTCTTCATTATAACCCATTATACCTTTCAATGTAGTGCCAGCTATAGAGGTTCAGCCTGTTTAAACAGGAATAGATGATTCACTCAAAGAAATGTTCACAGTGAAGAAACTACAGTAGTCTATAGCAGAGTCCTGCACCGGGTCGGGGTTCCACGGGGCCCCGCCGGGTACCCGCAAAAAAACGCGGGGGGCGGGTAAAAAATACACTTCTGTAAATTGGTGGGTCGGGCGGCGGGTAAAAATTAACTAAATGCGGACGGGGGGCAGGTGGAACAACGACAACGTATGAGCCATGTATGTTTTTCTGTTGCACTCAGATGGAGGCAGGGGGTGTGTCTGGCAGGGGGTGTGTCTGGCAGCTGGTCTGACTCGAAGAGGAGAAAAGTTTCGGGACGCACGTTTTCCGCTTTGTTTACATAACCGGCATCGTTTCAAGTATGCGCATACTGTGCAATGTGTGACGCTATATGGACTGCACAAAACATTCAAAACTCAGCTGCGGTCAAGGTGATTGATTGGAGACAATACGAGTCGGACAGATAATATAGTAGGCTAACGTTAGCCTCCACTACAGTCAAACATACACACTGGCTGTTTTCATAGCAACAGGCAACAACATGTCATGGATGGATAGCGTGAAAGTGGAGAGGTCTCATCCCAACATGGATTTACGTTCCTCCAACAGCAATCATAAAGGCAGTATGGATTATACCGGACATATTGGAAATAGCTGGTAAGTCACTTTGCTTGCTGTAACTGTCTGTGTCTGATAGCAGAGCTATCCAGCTGGTTAGTGAGCTAGCAGCTGCTAAAAGCTAATTAACATACATCAGCTGACGAGTCTCGGCCAGAAAGACTGCTGTTCGCCTCCCGTGTGAAACGGTGGCAGTTTCGTTAGGTTCACTACAAAATGTTTGCACTGCAGATTAACGGTTATTATATATATGCGGTTCTGGATCGGAGCGCGGGTCTCATGTCTGCGGGGCGGGGTGGGTTGCGGTACTGATTGATCATATGTGCGGGTTCGCGGAGCTGGGTCGGTACTGCACGTCGCGGGGCCGTGCGGGAACCGGGTCTTGAAAATCAGACCCGCGCAGGACTCTGGTCTATAGTGCCTGTGTATGTTTTTGGTAAATGGTAAATGGACTGTATTTATAGAGTGCATTTTATATACGGTAGTCTATCGACTACCCAAAGCGCTTTTACACGAATACCTCACATCCACCCATTTACACTAGGGATGGGCGCGAGTACTCGGGTACTCGAGTACTCGTTCATAATGTCAGTACTCGAGTAACGTTTCCGCTGTTCGGGTACTCGCCCCACTCCCCACCCCTTTAAAAATGGTCTAAATCTACGCATGCATCATTATGTGGATCTGGCAGCATGAACTGCATGGGCGTCAAGTCAGCCAGAATGTACAAGTACATCATCCGCTTTGTTGATTTCAAAATAAAAGGCTTATTGTAACGTAAGTTGTAACCTTATTTATTTTGAGTAATGCGTTACAGCCATAGTTTCATGCCATATAACATCACGAGTATTTTGATACAAGGTTTGCTGCTTCGTTCGTTGAAATACCCTTTTCTCCTCCAACGTGGAAATAAGCTATTTACTTTTGTTTAAGTAACATTATTTTGAAAGTTTTAACCGGAAGTTTTCCAGCTCATCCCGAAAATGGTGGCTGAAGATATGCTCCCGAAGGAGACAGATGCACACTTCATAGCGCACGGCCGATAAAACTAATTCAAAACTTTGCAGTAGTTTACTGACTACACTGTCGTTTCCCATAACGTTAGTCACAAGAAATGTGGAGAAAGAATCGCTTTTTGGGAGACAATCGTTTCATGGTGATCACTATTTAGCTGCAGCTGTAACGTTAATCACACTGGTCAGTGGTCAGTTTTCACTTTTTGGCAGAACACCGGACCTTGTAATCCGTGGATTTACGTTAGTGTAACAGTGAACATAAAGTAAAATGGATGATACTGGACAATGGACATGTATTGGAATTGAGCCTTCGCTTGTTTCACAACAATATTGTCCGCTCCGAAGCGCTAATGCCATCCATCCAACCATCGGAGATGCTGTCTGAGGTAGGCTTTAGTTTAGACGTTAGCTTAGCGTCACCTCACCTAATATCACAGTCAGTCAGTCCCTCTCCTCACATGCTCCAGGTAACGCTTTCTCCATGCAAAAATGCAAACGTTATGTGTGAACAGCCCCACACACAGCAGATTACCCCTGCTCCGTCATTACCATAGTAATCACACAGATCCCCCCCCCGCGCGAGTACTCGAGTACTCGTTCATAATAGAAGGAGAGTACTCGAGTATTTAAATGGCTTAAAATGCCCATCCCTAATTTACACTCACACCGACGGCGTCTACAGCCATGCAAGGCACTGACTTCTCGTCGGGAGCAGTTAGGGGTTCAGTGTCTTGCTCAAGGACACTTCGGCACACTACCGGGAGGAGCCAGCCTCGAACTGGGAACCTTCAGATTCCCAGGTGAGACAGCTCTACCTCCTGAGCTGATGCCGCCCTAATGTTTGTGCCAATGGCGATATAGTGACTCATTTGTCTACCTTTATTTATTCTTGAATAGTATGACACAATAAGACTTGGAAATTGCCCGATCTTGATAATCCATCACATTATAAGCTTAATTCAGTTTTG
>NC_139625.1:23568784-23573784 GCF_964638095.1 Poromitra crassiceps | reverse complement strand
TGGCGTGTCACAAATTCATGTTAATAGCTGTGGAGGTCAGAGTCGCTCTCATGTCGCTGATAAAGGAGACAGATAAAGGTTAGGATCTCTCTGTACGCGCTTCCTTTCTTCCTTTAACGTGGCGTTTGGCGATTGAAGATGACACGGTGCCAGCCGTTTGATTGGTTGACAAAGCTGCCTTTTGATTGGCCCTCCTCCGGGCCCCGTCCCGGCCGCGCTCTCGGACGACCTTCAGGAAAGTTGACCAAAACTCTGCTTTGATTCTCCCCCCGCTCCTCCTCCTCGTCTCCTCCCCCTGGACTCCCCAAACAGCCGACAGTCTTTCCATGATAATGATCGCAGCTCAGTCTGTACAGCTGCAGGTAATCATAAGGCTTCTATAGAGCACTGCTTTATTGCCATCTCATCTCCAACGGCGGCAATCAGCCTGAATGTAAATATGAGAGTCTGAGTTCAATGTAATCATGTTTATAACCGGGATAAATCATGGTGCCTTTTGTTTTGATGGTCATGATGATGATGATAATGATGATGATGATGGCTCCCCTGACTCTGAAATGCTGACGAGGATGATGTGAGAATGCATGCACATCGTTATGGCTGCCTCCTCCTAACAACGGTGCTGGGAAGAGTCCGTCCGATGGTTGAAGAATGGAGAACACGGGGCGTCTGGGTAGTGGAAGCCGGTGGAGTAGGAGTCCTGGTCGTTGCACTAGCGCCTCCTCTGGTCGGTCGGGGCACCTGACGGGGGGAGGGGAGCTGAGGGGAACTCCCACGTGCCACGTCCTGTCGGTGAAACTCAGGTGAAAAGGAGTGTCTGGCGACTGCACATGTATCGGAGGAAGCATGTGCTAGTCTACGGCTCTCCCCAGATTGACAGAGGGGGTGGAGCAACGACTGGCACAGCAGGGGGAATTGACCAAGTACGATTGGGGAGAAAAATGTGAAAACAACAACAACAGCTGATCGATGAAGAACGGACAACACAGCCTCTGTCTTGGTGACTATGGGAAGTGACTTTCTTCATTTTTTGGGAGGTCATAATGAAGGCTGCGCTGATTTCTATCAACAACGGCAACGATGACGAGGTTCCTCAACGAACTCTCCTCCTCTCCCTCGATGCTAACTTTGAATGTTATTGACAGAAAGACGCCTACTGGCATCTAAAGATAGCTGGAGAAAGCCCTCATGCTGCTTTGAAGTGCTAATTGCTGCTATCGTGGTTAGAAACATAGAGGAGTCCTCGGCTACTGCCAATTTGTTGTGGTTCATTTTTCCAAGAGGAGTAATCTCCATGTAAGACTTTGATCTGACTGAACCTTGGTCTCTCTCCGCTCTTCAGTTTTCATCCGACTGAACCTGGGTCTCTCTCCACTCTTCAGTTCTGATCTGACTGAACCTGGGTCTCTCTCCGCTCTTCGGTTCTGATCTGACTGAACCTGGGTCTCTCTCCGCTCTTCGGTTCTGATCTGACTGAACCTGGGTCTCTCTCCGCTCTTCGGTTCTGATCTGACTGAACCTGGGTCTCTCTCCCCTCTTCAGTTCTTTTTTTTTTATCATTCATTTTTTATTTTGTAGGCAAAGCATACATTCATACAATATATACAGTATATATGACTACCATACAATTATGAGTATTCATAAACCCACTTATCCCTCCCCCTTCAGTTCTGATCTGACTGAACCTGGGTCTCTCTCCGCTCTACAGTTCAGTTCTGATCTGACTGAACCTGGGTCTTTCTCCGCTCTTCAGTTCTGATCTGACTGAACCTGGGTCTTTCTCCGCTCTTCAGTTCTGATCTGACTGAAACTGGGTCTCTCTCCCCTCTTCAGTTCTGATCTGACTGAACCTGGGTCTTTCTCCGCTCTTCAGTTCTGATCTGACTGAACCTGGGTCTTTCTCCGCTCTTCAGTTCTGATCTGACTGAACATGTGTCTCTCTCCGCACTTCAGTTCTGATCTGACTGAACCTGGGTCTCTCTCCGCTCTTCAGTTCTGATCTGACTGAACCTGGGTCTCTCTCCGCTCTTCAGTTCTGATCTGACTGAACCTGGGTCTCTCTCCGCTCTTCAGTTCTGATCTAACTGAAGCTGGGTCTCTCTCCGCTCTTCAGTTCTGATCTGACTGAACCTGGGTCTCTCTCCGCTCTTCAGTTCTGATCTGACTGAACCTGGGTCTCTCTCCGCTCTTCAGTTCTGATCTGACTGAACCTGGGTCTCTCTCCGCTCTTCAGTTCTGATCTGACTGAACCTGGGTCTCTCTCCGCTCTTCAGTTCTGATCTGACTGAACATGGGTCTTTCTCCGCTCTTCAGTTCTGATCTGACTGAACCTGGGTCTCTCTCCGCTCTTCAGTTCTGATCTGACTGAACCTGGGACTTTCTCCGCTCTTCAGTTCTGATCTGACTGAACCTGGGTCTCTCTCCGCTCTTCAGTTCTGATCTGACTGAACCTGGGTCTCTCTCCGATCTTCAGTTCTGATCTGACTGAACCTGGGTCTCTCTCCGCTCTTCAGGTCTGCACTCAAACACAAACCTCTAGACCAGAGCTTATTAACCTGAGCCTTATTTACCATAGCCCTTATTACCTGACTACGGTATATTAAAGTGTATACACTACTTCTCTGTGCTGTGTTCAATGTCAAACACCTCTGTGTCCTCTAACCTGGAGGAAATGAGAGCCTATGTGAGCTTGTATATGTATATATATATGCCTGTGCTCCTGCATCAATTATCCATCTGGGAGGGATCGGATTTTGTGTGTGTGTGTGTGTGTGTGTGTGTGTGTGTGTATGTGCATGTGTGTGTGAGTATGTGTGTGTGAGTATGTGTGTGTGTGTGTGTGTGTGTGTGTGTGTGTGTGTGTGCGCGCGCGCATATATGTGTGACTGTGTACCTGCCTCAATTACCTGAGGAGGAAGAATTTGTGTGTGTGTGTGTGTGTGTGTGTGTGTGTGTGTGTGTGTGTGTGTGTGTGTGTGTGTGTGTGTGCGTGTGTGTGTGTGTGTGTGCATGTATGTGTGTGTGCATACGAATGTCTGCGCCTGTATCTGTGTGGGTGAATGAGTGCATTAATACCTGTGTGCACAAATGAGTTTGGGTGAGCATTAGCATTTGTGTGTGTGTGTGTGTGTGTGTGTGTGTGTGTCTGTGTGTGTGTGTGTGTGTGTGTGTGTGTGTGTGTGTGTGTGTGCAGTGCAGTAGCAGAGCAGAGGGCGGCCCTTTCTGGGACTGGCAGGCAAAGTTATTCACGGATCACGGCAGACATATGGGCAGACTGGGACTCACCGAAGACATGCCCTTACTGCTGGGACTGATACAATGAGATAAACAGATGTGGGGGAGGACACACACACACACACACACACACACACACACACACACATGTACACACACACACAACCGTTTGACAGACACACGCGCACAGGGGCGTTTGACAGGCACACGCTCAGAGACTTTTGAGAGACACACAGACTTCGGCGCGGCACACACACAAATGCGCGGACGCAATCACGCGTAAGCGCGCACACAGACAAACATACCTGCATCCACAAACTCAGACTCGTGCACACTGCACAAACAAACACTAAAGCATTAAAGAGTGGCAGACTCACCAGTCACCACACACTAACCCAGTAGAGAAACATGCACCCATCAAAACGTGCACACTCAAGCATCCAAGCATCCAAGCACACCCAAACACAAACAAAACTCCAACATCCAACCCCTCACGGGCTGATAAGCCCTTATCGTCTGCCATTCCAGCTCAGCAGATACTGCACACCCTCACTAACAACCCTGCACACTTATAACCCCTCACTAACAACCCTGCACACTTATAACCTCTCACTAACAACCCTACTGCACACTTATAACCCCTCACTAACAACCCTTCACGCTTATAACCCCTCACTAACAACCCTACTGCACACTTATAACTCCTCACTAACAACACTACTGCACACTTATAACCCCTCACTAACAACCCTACTGCACACTTATAACCCCTCACTAACAACACAACTGCACTCTTATAACCCCTCACTAACAACCCTACTGCACACTTATAACCCCTCACTAACAACCCTGCACACTTATAACCCCTCACTAACAACCCTAATGCACACTTATAACCCCTCACTAACAACCCTGCACACTTATAACCTCTCACTAACAACCCTACTGCACACTTATAACCCCTCACTAACAACCCTACTGCACTCTTATAACCCCTCACTAACAACCCTTCACGCTTATAACCCCTCACTAACAACCCTACTGCACACTTATAACTCCTCACTAACAACACTACTGCACACTTATAACCCCTCACTAACAACCCTACTGCACACTTATAACCCCTCACTAACAACACAACTGCACTCTTATAACCCCTCACTAACAACCCTACTGCACACTTATAACCCCTCACTAACAACCCTGCACACTTATAACCTCTCACTAACAACCCTGCACACTTATAACCTCTCACTAACAACCCTACTGCACACTTATAACCCCTCACTAACAACCCTGCACACTTATAACCCCTCACTAACAACCCTTCACGCTTATAACCTGTCACTAACAACCCTACTGCACGCTTATAACCCCTCACTAACAACCCTTCACACTTATAACCCCTCACTAACAACCCTATTCCTGCTCACTGCCCCAGGGTTCTTTCTCTAGGTGCAACCGATACGCTTTCTTCCACCACATTCCTCCAACAGCCCCCTTGGCCCCCCTGCCTCTTGTCTCCATGCCAGCTCTCCTGAATAGGGGGGAGGGGGAGAGATGCACCATGCAGGAGTGAGAGGAAGCAGGGGAGTGGGCAGGGGGTGTGTGGAGAGGAGCCCATTCAATATGCCAGCCGTCCTCAGAAAGAGAAAACACACAACATTGACTGGTGGAACATTTTCTCCCTGAACAAGTGTCTCAGATATCCACCATCTCAAGGTAACAAGCCTTACGGTCGATACACACCAGCCACCATTTCATCA
>NC_139625.1:23523784-23563784 GCF_964638095.1 Poromitra crassiceps | reverse complement strand
CCTATACTGCCTACTAGAGGTGTACAGAGACGTCATTATCCGTAGCTGTTCAACCAACAAAATTACCTGTCTCTGTATCTGTATTCGGACTTCGGACAGAAGGCCGGAAGTGGGCGTGGTTTATACAAGAAGTGACATTAAATCGGGTTAATCTAATATTCATTGTCAATGTAATTTGTGTGCCTTCAAAGCATCAAATTGATTTAATATATGACGAAATATGTATATTGTGATATTTCCACATCCTCATACTGTACTGTTCATCCTTCTCTCTTTTCCTCTCTCTTATTCATTTATAAACATAAGTTTGATGGACTGTCTGAACCCCCTTGGTGTGGCAGCTGGATTTCTTTCAAAGCCTATAATAGGTTGCAGAGGTTTGAGAGAAACCCAGCTGCCACACCAGGCTTGTGTCGCTGACTCGGCGGTGGGGACGACTACAGAATAGCGATCACTTTTCAATAAGGTGTCGTAAATGAAACGACTAGCTGGTGAAATCAAACTCCTATGTTGCAAACAGAACAGGCCTTTTTATCTGGTGGCCAATGGCCATCCACAGTGATATGAACGACTTAATCGCACACAACATGTCAATCATGGCTTTTCCTCTCTGAAAAATAACGAGCAACTTTGGGGAAGAAAATCTGTTTCCGTCACATTATTTGTGCTCTCCCGAATAACGTATTTGGATTTGCATCCCCACTGCCTACCTGCCTGGAGGGGAAAGAGAGACAGTGCCTGCACGTCCTCCTCAACTGCACCGGGTATGAAAATGTCAGAGGGAAATATTTCTCCAAATTCCAAAATGTGTGTAATTTTGAGGAACTTTGCCCTGACAGAAACTCTGCTATTTTCTTGGAGGTAAAAAGTGAGTGTGCCACACTAGCTCTGGCATTTATATACGATCCTGTGAAAACCTGAGGCAGGACAACTGACCTAATACTAACACCTTCTATTTTTTCCTTTGTATGATTGTGATTGTTGTGTATATAATTTGATTGCAATGTTGCAATGGAACACAAGCCCTGTTTACACACTTCTTTATTATAGTCTATATTTAATTGTACATCAATTTGTTGTTTTTATTTAACACTTACTTTGGCAATATGTAAACGCATCTTTCTCATGCCAATGAAGCTCATTTGAATTGAATTGAATTGAGTGGGATAAAGCAGCAAAATATGGAAAACCGCAAAAGGAGAAGAATGTGGAGGTAGAGCGGGAGGGAGGAGAGAGAAGAAACACACTGAGAGAAAGAAAAGAGAGAGAGGGAGGGAAGAAAGGGAAGAAAGAGGGATAGGACGCAGGGAGGGAGGGAGGGAGGGAGGGAGGGGGAAATTGAAAGAACAGGGTGAGAGGGTTTCTATCCCTCCTCTCCCAACTCTAAGACTCTCATTAGCAGTATTGATCCACGGCTCTTCAGGTCTTTAGCAGTCAAACACTCATCACACACACACACACACACACACACGCACACATGCACGCACGCACACACACACGCACACACACACACACACACACACACACACACACACACACACACACACACACACACACACACACACACACACACACACACACACACACACACACACACATACACACACACACACATACATGCCAACGGATACACACACAGGGGTATTACATGAGTTTGTTGTACCACACACACTCCGCCCCCACATAACACTGACATTTCAGCTCCATAAATAGCATATTATGCATTTTTAATTGCTCTGAACTAGGCGCCCCTACCTGTCAACATCTGTAAGCTTGTGTAGCGACTAACACATCACCTCTTGTATGATTATTGAAAGTACACATTTATAATTTGGTTCCAAAAGCAAGTTATTGAATAAAAGTGACACTAATTCTAACAGGATGATTGCTGCCATCAAAGTAAAAGTCATTTGGGGACAAAAAGAAGAAGAAGAAAAAGCTCCCATTTCATGTCAAACATGATTTCCCTCCTTTCCTCTTTGATTATAAAGGACTTTAGTGTGAAGTCTCAAAACACATCATGGTCCCCAGATAAATCCACACCAAACCATGGAAGGAGAAAGTGCCTCCAAACGAGCCGTTTTTGACTTCTGTAACTTTATGACATCACAAAGTCACACTCATTTAATTTGCCCGCTTGCGCCGCCCCCGCCAACTCAATGAGGCTGGATTTCTTTTTTACAGAATTCATAACATGTTTTAAACAGATAAAAATAGATAGATAGATAGATGGATAGATAGATGGATAGATGGATAGATGGATTGATAGATGGATAGATAGATGGATAGATGGATAGATGGATTGATAGATCGATAGATACTTTATTGATCCCCTTGGGGAAATCCAGGTGTCCAGCAGCTCATACAGTCTGATAAAACATATAAAACACAGATTAAATGACACGACACATTAGAGGAGAAGAATAAAGTATACAATAAAGTATAGTGTTATCTTAAACATTTTAGATACTTAAAAAACATGAAATGCATCAAATGGGACCTTTACGCAGTTTTTATTTATTACGATGTTGGTACAAGGAGGACCCAAATGCTGGACGCACAAGACAGCACGGTTTGCGATAAACAAAAGCTTTTGACTCGTCTCAGAACAAAGAAACTGGCACAAGTCAAGGCGAGGCTTCAGGACTGGACAAGACTGAGAGGGGAGATGCAGGCATAAAGACAGAGGTGACTAATGTGACACATGAGGGACAGCTGTGAGGAACACAGCGAGCAGCGCCGGGCTAACGAGGACACATGGCAGGTTCACAGTGTGAAGAAGATGTTTCACTACAAAACACTAGTGCTTCTGAAGATGGAGGAGTCTGCTATATTTGTGAACTACTGACTTTCAAGATGTTTTTTAACAATTAGCATTTTGGGATAAAACCTTTTCTATTTTCATTCCGCCAGTGAACAACAGTAGGGGATGCCATATATATATATATCGTTTTTTTTTCCAAGTTAAATTTTTTCTGAATTCCATTTTAATTTAGGGATTACGATCGATATTTTTTTCTTTTCTTGATGACTTGTCTCTCAGACAAAACAAGTTGTGAGGTGACGTAAGCGTTCCACTCAAGGCCGACCCCCCTCTCAAAACACCCCAATCGAAAACTGAATCATTTCTATTTTACAATTATGGAATCATTTGGGTTACTACAATAATTAGGTCTACTTTAGATTTTGATTATCAAGCCTACTTTATCCATTTCAGCCAAATTATGGAAAATTATGCAATATTCCATGTTTTACAGTTGATTCCATTCTTATTACCAAATTCCATGAATCCTCCCGTTTTGCAGAAATCATATGGCCCTGCAGTGACAGCCCACTTTTTCTCAGCTCCCGTTCCGAAAAATCCTTACATAAAGAGTTTTAAGCCTGGAACCAAGCCACCCAGCTTCGAGCTTGTTATGTTAGCTGCTGTTTACCATGAAACTTACAACCTGATACCTCTGTGTTGTTAGTTACCAGAATAAATGGCTGGTTGGAGCAAAAAGTGATGCACAAAATGACTGACAAATATATTGACTTGTGATATTGTGGTTTTGGCTTAGCCAGATCAGATAACGCAAACGTTATTAGATAACGTTAACTTGCTTGCTACCGCGGCTATTTCTAGATAACAGCTAATCAAATTAACAGCTAGAAGCCCCGCTTATTCATCCAATATCGTCTTGTGTGGATAATGTAACACTCGCAAATATGTCTAACGTTACTACAGTTATGCCTCTGAAACATTGTTTGCTTGCAGTAACAGATCAAGGCCCAATTTGGGTGCCACTTTTGTCGTGTCCCAGCCAATGTTATCCCCAGGGGGAGCAGGCCACTCCTGGCTGTAGTGTTTATGCCATCCACGTCCCCGCAGCCAATGCAAGCCAAAACACGACCAAACATGCCACAATAATGTCCGCTAAATTGTCCAGAATCCTTCCTGGCCGTCCCGGGGCTGATCTGGCCGATAAATCGGCCAGTTTGCCGTTTGTGAGTGACTTTTATCAGCTAACGTTACAAAGCAGCCAACACCGGTCTATGCTGTCAGCCTGTCTGTGTTGGGCTGGCCAGGCTGGGAGCTGCTGGGCTCGTGCAAGTAAGGCACATGCGTGACGCGCATCAGCGCGAGAGCACAGGCTGCCTGCAGTTACTCTACCGGCCACCGGTGTCAGTAAGAGTCAGAAGTTACAGAGAATGTTTTATGCCGGCCCCTGTTTGAAACTACTGAACTTCCAAAATGTTACACACACACTGTTACAGTTTGGCTTAGATATGATGAGTATTTGTGGCTGTCATCAGTAAGGGGGGCGTTAGCATTACTGCTGCAACATGGAAGTGTATAGACTCCGGAAGCAGTGTTTGATCCCCTATCATGTGACCATACAGAAGACTGAGGCAGCCTGTTTGTGACCCGCAGGCTCCCTCTTGTTTCTTTGAGGTAACATAACGTGTTTAGTGTGTTTGTCCATCGTCCACATGAACTGGATAGTGGATCGTCACCGGATAGTATCAACTCAACCAGCGTGAGCTGTCCGAGAGAGACAGAGGCATCGCCTGAGCTACAACAAGACAACTAGGCAGGTGAGCTAAACGCCTCTCTTTATTCTGATGACAGTCTTTGTGTTACAGTGTCACTGGTGCTAGCTAACCCCTAGACATGATATTATGATTACTCATCAAGCTAGCAGCCCTGCCTTTGATCAGGGGTATAGTGAGAGGTGGGTAAACTAGCCAAGGTGAGTAGTTTACCCACCTTGTTTCCCCTTGTTGACTGATACAGGTGATCTGAAAATAGGCGAGTAAACTCTCTGCCTCATTTCAAGAGGTGGGTAAACTGCGTTTACTTGTGTCTACCGTCTACCCTCCACTACGCCCCTGCCCGTGACACACACTCACCCACACACCCACTCACCCACTCACCCACACACCCACTCACCCACACACCCACTCACCCACTCACCCGCACACCCACTCACCCACTCACCCGCACACCCACTCACCCGCTCACCCGCACACCCACTCACCCACACACCCACACACCCACTCACCCGCACACCCACTCACCCGCTCACCCACACACCCACTCACCCGCACGCCCACAAACCCACACACCCACTCACCCGCACGCCCACACACCCACTCACCCGCACACCCACACACCCACTCACCCACACACCCACTCACCCGCACACCCACTCACCCACACACCCACTCACCCGCACACCCACTCACCCACACACCCACTCACCCGCACGCCCACACACTCACTCACCCGCACACCCACTCACCCGCACACCCACTCACCCACACACCCACTCACCCACACACCCACACACCCACACACCCAGTCACCCACACACCCACACACCCACTCACCCGCACACCCCCTCACCCGCACACCCACTCACCCACACACCCAGTCACCCACATACCCGCACACCCACACACCCACTCACCCACTCACCCACACACCCAGTCACCCACTCACCGGCACACCCACTCACCCAGTCACCCACACACCCACTCACCCACTCACCCACACACCCACTCACCCACACACCCACTCACCCACACACACACCCACTCACCCACTCACCCACACACCCACACACCCAGTCACCCACACACCCGCACCCCCACAGCACACCCACACACAGACATATTGACAGCTAAACTAAAAGCTTATTGATGCATTAGCAGCGGGGAATTCAAGCAGCTCCGTTTGTTAATAAGAGCAACACCTCTTTAAATGCTTTTCTCTTCCTCCCAAGCAACTCACACACACACACACACACACACACACACACACACACACACACACACACGGCTCTATCTTCTTAAACTGCTCTTGATTGGACGTAGGTGCTGACTGGGCAATTTCTCTTGCGGCCTCAGTGCTCAATGTGTGTGTGTGTGTGTGTGTGTGTGCGTGCGTGTGCGTGCGTGCGTGTGCGTGTGCGCATGTGTGTGTGTGTGTGTTGTAAGTGAATAGCTATAGTGTATTGATTTAGATTAGCAGAGCTAAAGCAGCCTCTCTAACAAGACTCAAATTGACAGAAAGCACGGTAAGACCACAAATGCCTAGTTAACCAGTCTCCTCATCACATGATGATGTGTGCGAATCCGCGCGCGCACGCACGCATGCACGCACACACACACCCACACAGACACACACCCACACACACGCTCACATACACACGCAAATACACACACACACACACACACACACACACACACACACACACACACACACACACACACACACACACACACACACAGCAATTGAAAGGGGAATGGAATGGAAATGCACAGAAACATAAAGACGCACACACACGGGGGCACACATGCACACACATACACACTAAAGTTGGGATGCAGAGGCACACACACACACACACACACACACACTCTCTCTCTCTCTCTCTCTCTCTCACACACACACACACACACACACACACACACACACACACACACAGTGCAGTTGAAAGGGAAATGGAATGGAAAGGCACAGAGACTAACGCATAAAGACACACAAATGTACACACATACACACTACAGTGGCAAGGTAAAAGCAGAGGCGCGTACTCGCACACACATACACAAAACCAATTTGGAGGAGTGGGATGGAAATCCTCTGAATGGAGAGCATCTCGGCACTGAAATTGCTGCTTCTATTTGTTTCTAGTGAACAAACACCTCACGTGTGCAGGTCAGTGCCACACACACACACACACACACACACACACACACACACACACACACGATGGGAAAACTCATCAGTGCATATACCCGCAGGAGAGCAGAACATGAGGGCTAGGGGAGGAGAGGAGGGGAACGGGGAACGGGGAAGCGAAGACAACATAAGAAAGAGGGGATCCATGCATCGCTCCACTGGGATCTACTGCAGCTCCAGCTCTCCTCCAGACCTTCACGTCAGAGCCTCCCACCTCCCCCCAGGCCCCAGCGCTGTCTCTCAACACCCAGAGCAGCTGTCAACTACCTCTGCCCCCCTCTGGAGGCTGTACTGTATGTGTCATATATCTACAGTGCAGCTGTGTGTGTGTGTGTGTGTGTGTGTGTGTGTGTGTATGTGTGTGTGTGTGTGTGTGTGTGTGTGTATGTGTGTGTTTTATGTTTGCACAGTGCAAGTGTGTGTATATACATGCACGTGCATTTGAGACTGTGGGTTTGTGTGTGTTGAGAACTTGTCTATTTACAATTCAACGCATGAGTGTGTATCTGTGTGTGTGCATAGGTGGTTTGCAGAGACTTGACAGGATCCCTGGTAACCCCACTGCACTGCAGATATGCTCTAGTCTAGTGGTTTCTGTTGGTGTCATAATCCCATCATACTGTATAGGTCTGTGTAATAAACCCAGCATACTGTGTAGGTCTGTGTAATAATACAATCATACTGTGTAGGTCTGTGTAATAATCCAATCATACTGTGTAGGTCTGTGTAATAATCCAATCATACTGTGTAGGTCTGTGTAATAATCCAATCATACTGTGTAGGTCTGTGTAATAATCCCATCATACTGTGTAGGTCTGTGTAATAAACCCAGCATACTGTGTAGGTCTGTGTAATAATCCAATCATACTGTGTAGGTCTGTGTAATAAACCCAGCATACTGTGTAGGTCTGTGTAATAATCCAATCATACTGTGTAGGTCTGTGTAATAAACCCAGCATACTGTGTAGGTCTGTGTAATAATCCAATCATACTGTGTAGGTCTGTGTAATAAACCCAGCATACTGTGTAGGTCTGTGTAATAATCCAATCATACTGTGTAGGTCTGTGTAATAAACCCAGCATACTGTGTAGGTCTGTGTAATAATCCAATCATACTGTGTAGGTCTGTGTAATAAACCCAGCATACTGTGTAGGTCTGTGTAATAATCCAATCATACTGTGTAGGTCTGTGTAATAATCCAATCATAATGTGTAGGTCTGTGTAATAAACCCAGCATACTGTGTAGGTCTGTGTAATAATCCAATCATACTGTGTAGGTCTGTGTAATAAACCCAGCATACTGTGTAGGTCTGTGTAATAATCCAATCATACTGTGTAGGTCTGTGTAATAATCCAATCATAATGTGTAGGTCTGTGTAATAAACCCAGCATACTGTGTAGGTCTGTGTAATAATCCAATCATAATGTGTAGGTCTGTGTAATAATCCAATCATACTGTGTAGGTCTGTGTAATAATCCAATCATACTGTGTAGGTCTGTGTAATAAACCCAGCATACTGTGTAGGTCTGTGTAATAATCCAATCATACTGTGTAGGTCTGTGTAATAAACCCAGCATACTGTGTAGGTCTGTGTAATAATCCAATCATACTGTGTAGGTCTGTGTAATAATCCAATCATAATGTGTAGGTCTGTGTAATAAACCCAGCATACTGTGTAGGTCTGTGTAATAATCCAATCATAATGTGTAGGTCTGTGTAATAATCCAATCATACTGTGTAGGTCTGTGTAATAATCCAATCATACTGTGTAGGCCTGTGTAATAATACAATCATAATGTGTAGGCCTGTGTAATAATCCAATCATACTGTGTAGGTCTGTGTAATAATCCAATCATACTGTGTAGGCCTGTGTAATAATACAATCATAATGTGTAGGTCTGTGTAATTATACAATCATAATGTGTAGGCCTGTGTAATAATACAATCATAATGTGTAGGCCTGTGTAATAATCCAATCATACTGTGTAGGTCTGTGTAATAATACAATCATACTGTGTAGGTCTGTGTAATAATACAATCATAATGTGTAGGTCTGTGTAATAATCACATCATACTCTGTAGGTCTGTGTAATAATCGCATCATACTGTGTAGGTCTGTGTAATAATCGCATCATACTGTGTAGGTCTGTGTAATAATCCCATCATACTGTGTAGGTCTGTGTAATAATCCAATCATACTGTGTAGGTCTGTGTAATAATCCAATCATACTGTGTAGGTCTGTGTAATAATCGCATCATACTGTGTAGGTCTGTGTAATAATCCAATCATACTGTGTAGGTCTGTGTAATAATCGCATCATACTGTGTAGGTCTGTGTAATAATCCAATCATACTGTGTAGTTCTGTGTAATAATCGCATCATACTGTGTAGGTCTGTGTAATAATCCAATCATACTGTGTAGTTCTGTGTAATAATCGCATCATACTGTGTAGGTCTGTGTAATAATCGCATCATACTGTGTAGGTCTGTGTAATAATCCAATCATACTGTGTAGGTCTGTGTAATAATCGCATCATACTGTGTAGGTCTGTGTAATAATCCAATCATACTGTGTAGGTCTGTGTAATAATCCAATCATACTGTGTAGGCCTGTGTATTAATCTAATCATACTGTGTAGGCCTGTGTATTAATCTAATCATACTGTGTAGGTCTGTGTAATTATACAATCATACTGTGTAGGTCTGTGTAATAATCCCATCATACTGTGTAGGTCTGTGTATTAATCTAATCATACTGTGTAGGTCTGTGTAATTATACAATCATACTGTGTAGGTCTGTGTAATAATCCCATCATACTGTGTAGGTCTGTGTAATAATCCAATCATACTGTGTAGGTCTGTGTAATAATCCAATCATACTGTGTAGGTCTGTGTAATAATCCAATCATACTGTGTAGGTCTGTGTATTAATCTAATCATACTGTGTAGGTCTGTGTAATTATACAATCATACTGTGTAGGTCTGTGTAATAATCCCATCATACTGTGTAGGTCTGTGTATTAATCTAATCATACTGTGTAGACCTGTGTAATAATCCAATCATACTGTGTAGGTCTGTGTAATAATCCAATCATACTGGGGTAGGCCTGTGTAATAATACAATCATAATGTGTAGGTCTGTGTAATAATCCCAGCATACTCTGTCGGTCTGTGTAATAATCC
This sequence comes from Poromitra crassiceps, assembly GCF_964638095.1. Lineage (NCBI taxonomy): Eukaryota > Metazoa > Chordata > Actinopteri > Beryciformes > Melamphaidae > Poromitra > Poromitra crassiceps. The sequence continues at coordinate 23,553,868 of NC_139625.1, read as the reverse complement.
CAGCATACTCTGTAGGTCTGTGTAATAATCCCAGCATACTGTGTAGGTCTGTGTAATAATCCCAGGCCAGCATACTGTGTATGTCTGTGTAATAATCCCAGCATACTCTGTAGGTCTGTATAATAATCCCAGCATACTCTGTAGGTCTGTATAATAATCCCAGCATACTGTGTATGTCTGTGTAATAATCCCAGCATACTCTGTAGGTCTGTGTAATAATCTCAGCATACTCTGTAGGTCTGTGTAATAATTCCAGCATACTGTGTAGGTCTGTGTAATAATTCCAGCATACTGTGTAGGTCTGTGTAATAATCCCAGCATACTGTGTAGGTCTGTGTAATAATCCCATCATACTGTGTAGGTCTGTGTAATAATCCCAGCATACTGTGTAGGTCTGTGTAATAATCCCATCATACTGTGTAGGTCTGTGTAATAATCCAATCATACTGTGTAGGTCTGTGTATTAACCCCATCATACTGTGTAGGTCTGTGTAATAATCCAATCATACTGTGTAGGTCTGTGTAATAATCCCATCATACTGTGTAGGTCTGTGTAATAATCCAATCATACTGTGTAGGTCTGTGTAATAATCCAATCATACTGTGTAGGTCTGTGTAATAATCCAATCATACTGTGTAGGTCTGTGTAATAAACCCAGCATACTGTGTAGGTCTGTGTAATAATCCAATCATACTGTGTAGGTCTGTGTAATAAACCCAGCATACTGTGTAGGTCTGTGTAATAATCCAATCATAATGTGTAGGTCTGTGTAATAATCCAATCATACTGTGTAGGTCTGTGTAATAATCCAATCATACTGTGTAGGCCTGTGTAATAATACAATCATAATGTGTAGGCCTGTGTAATAATCCAATCATACTGTGTAGGTCTGTGTAATAATCCAATCATACTGTGTAGGCCTGTGTAATAATACAATCATAATGTGTAGGTCTGTGTAATTATACAATCATAATGTGTAGGCCTGTGTAATAATACAATCATAATGTGTAGGCCTGTGTAATAATCCAATCATACTGTGTAGGTCTGTGTAATAATCCAATCATACTGTGTAGGTCTGTGTAATAATCCAATCATACTGTGTAGGTCTGTGTAATAATCCAATCATACTGTGTAGGTCTGTGTAATAATACAATCATAATGTGTAGGTCTGTGTAATAATCGCATCATACTCTGTAGGTCTGTGTAATAATCGCATCATACTGTGTAGGTCTGTGTAATAATCGCATCATACTGTGTAGGTCTGTGTAATAATCCCATCATACTGTGTAGGTCTGTGTAATAATCCAATCATACTGTGTAGGTCTGTGTAATAATCCAATCATACTGTGTAGGTCTGTGTAATAATCGCATCATACTGTGTAGGTCTGTGTAATAATCCAATCATACTGTGTAGGTCTGTGTAATAATCGCATCATACTGTGTAGGTCTGTGTAATAATCCAATCATACTGTGTAGTTCTGTGTAATAATCGCATCATACTGTGTAGGTCTGTGTAATAATCCAATCATACTGTGTAGTTCTGTGTAATAATCGCATCATACTGTGTAGGTCTGTGTAATAATCGCATCATACTGTGTAGGTCTGTGTAATAATCCAATCATACTGTGTAGGTCTGTGTAATAATCGCATCATACTGTGTAGGTCTGTGTAATAATCCAATCATACTGTGTAGGTCTGTGTAATAATCCAATCATACTGTGTAGGCCTGTGTATTAATCTAATCATACTGTGTAGGCCTGTGTATTAATCTAATCATACTGTGTAGGTCTGTGTAATTATACAATCATACTGTGTAGGTCTGTGTAATAATCCCATCATACTGTGTAGGTCTGTGTATTAATCTAATCATACTGTGTAGGTCTGTGTAATTATACAATCATACTGTGTAGGTCTGTGTAATAATCCCATCATACTGTGTAGGTCTGTGTATTAATCTAATCATACTGTGTAGGTCTGTGTAATTATACAATCATACTGTGTAGGTCTGTGTAATAATCCCATCATACTGTGTAGGTCTGTGTAGTAATCTAATCATACTGTGTAGACCTGTGTAATAATCCAATCATACTGTGTAGGTCTGTGTAATAATCCAATCATACTGGGGTAGGCCTGTGTAATAATACAATCATAATGTGTAGGTCTGTGTAATAATCCCAGCATACTCTGTCGGTCTGTGTAATAATCCCAGCATACTCTGTAGGTCTGTGTAATAATCCCAGCATACTGTGTAGGTCTGTGTAATAATCCCAGGCCAGCATACTGTGTATGTCTGTGTAATAATCCCAGCATACTCTGTAGGTCTGTATAATAATCCCAGCATACTCTGTAGGTCTGTATAATAATCCCAGCATACTGTGTATGTCTGTGTAATAATCCCAGCATACTCTGTAGGTCTGTGTAATAATCCCAGCATACTCTGTAGGTCTGTGTAATAATTCCAGCATACTGTGTAGGTCTGTGTAATAATTCCAGCATACTGTGTATGTCTGTGTAATAATCCCAGCATACTCTGTAGGTCTGTGTAATAATCCCATCATACTGTGTAGGTCTGTGTAATAATCCCAGCATACTGTGTAGGTCTGTGTAATAATCCCAGCATACTGTGTAGGTCTGTGTAATAATCCCATCATACTCTGTAGGTCTGTGTAATAATACAATCATACTGTGTAGGTATGTGTAATAATCACAGCATACTCTGTAGGTCTGTATAATAATCCCAGCATACTCTGTAGGTCTGTGTAATAATCACAGCATACTGTGTAGGTCTGTGTATTAATCCCAGCATACTCTGTAGGTCTGTGTATTAACCCCATCATACTGTGTAGGTCTGTGTAATAATCCCAGCATACTGTGTAGGTCTGTGTAATAATCCCATCATACTCTGTAGGTCTGTGTAATAATACAATCATACTGTGTAGGTATGTGTAATAATCACAGCATACTCTGTAGGTCTGTATAATAATCCCAGCATACTCTGTAGGTCTGTGTAATAATCACAGCATACTGTGTAGGTCTGTGTATTAATCCCAGCATACTCTGTAGGTCTGTGTATTAACCCCATCATACTGTGTAGGCCTGTGTAATAATCTCATTATACTGTGTAGGTCTGTGTTGCTTCGCTGATCCATACTCTTCTAATACTCTTCAGTCCTACGGCATCCTAATTTCTTATAAAAAAACAATATATTATTTTAATAGTTTGAGTGAGAAAACAATTTTCTCATTAACATTTCACAATGTGGCCACATTATTGGTGAGTATTAATGCTTGGTGGGTCATGCAATAATTACAATGTGAGGGATGACAAAAGCTAAGTTGTTTGCAGTAATGGCACTGTGTCAACACTCATCATCTACAGGTACAGTACATTGAGACTATAATCTATAGTTTTATATAATCTATAGTATTAGTATAGATGTAACTTTTCAACATGACGCATTAACAACAGCACAGAACAACCACACATTAAATACATAATACATACATAATTACATACTGTAGGCCTACGTATGTTAAACATGTTTTAAGATAGACACACAGACGTATTGAAAACGACACATCGTTTTAAAGAACCTACCGTAATTAATTGAAGGAAAATGTCAAACAGGGAGATAGAAGCTTTCTCCAGGACGAATGACTTAATAATACAGAGCACAGAGAGTGAGTGACTGAGATAAAGTTACTGCAAACGCTGAGGAAAGCCGAGGGCTGAAACGCGTCCGTTCATCATTAAAATCATCATTAATTTAAAAAAAAATATATATATATATTCACTTATTCGGGAGTGCTGACAAGTTCTTTTGCTATTGTCGTGCGTGTTTAGTCGGCACTTGGCACTCCAATACTCCAAAGACTGGGAGTTAAGCGCGCCAGTTCCTTGGATAAGTGACTCTCCTCTGTGATCTCCCTCTAATCCGCATGTGATAGCGACAGTAAATAGCAGTCCTCTGATAGCGACAGTAAATAGCAGTCCTCTGATAGCGACAGTAAATAGCAGTCCTCTGATAGCGACAGTAAATAGCAGTCCTCACACAAATGAGGCTGAGAGGATTCCTGCGTCTCCAGTGACTCCACTTTCATATTTGAATCATCGCTCATGCATCTCTCGCTCTCTCCTCTCCTACGCTTTTTGTCAATAAAATACAGAGTGATTTAGTTACAGTGGCATGGGAACGCTGCATTGACTCGGAGACACTTTTTAAGCATCTGCCGTGTAGCTTTCTCTCTCTTCCACCGTCGGCTTGTGCTGAGCGAGCGGCACAGTACCAGGTATCATTTTTCAATATCCAGACCTATTTCGATGTACTATCTATCTTTCCATCTCCCCTCTGTTTGCTGTCCATTAAATACAGAGCTATTTAGTTACATTGACAAGGAAACTCTACCCTGGCTGGGGGACACTTTTTTTTTCTTAATTGAAGCATCTCTCCTGGATATTTGCCTCTCTTCTCCCCTCTGCATCCTGTCGTGTAAACAGAGAGCTGCTTGTACAGATGTCATTGTTGACGTTACTTCATTCTGATTGCTCTCATGCTGCATTTGTGCTCCTTGTGCCAAGCAACCCTTTATCACTCCATGCAGTGGGTAGCTACCCCTTTTGCCATGCAGTGGGGACCCCTTTTTCCTCATTTTTCAACAAGGTAGTCCATAGACCTCTCCTCTATAGAACTCCCACAACATCTGTGGGCTGTACCACGAATGTTGTATAAGAAGATCCAGGATCTGTCCCTTGATCCGGTTTGGCTAAACCAGATAATTGCCATCTAGCTGGATTTTAGTTAACTCGTACTACGAAGGTAGATCGCCACTCGTTAAGTGGAACCAGGTTTCTCTAATCAAGCTGAGAGCTCGTGCACATGAAAATGCCCGTGCACAGGAGTTCGTGCCCGCAAAAGAGGCGTGGTTTTGTACCAACTGCCAATCACAATGCAATATGGACTGCTCCAACTTCTACAGCGCCAGACACGCCTATTTCCTCATTCATTCAAAGCGCAAATCGTGAAGCTTTACAGAATCAAAATCCGCGTTGGATATTATTACCGTAGTCTGTTCCCGAATGACTGTCTTAAGTTACCACTTTTATTCACATCAGTAATTTCTTTGAAGAGCGGTTTCTGCCTCCACCTAGGCTATCTACAGCAGCTCAATTCACCCTCTCAATAAACTCAATATAACCTGCATGTCTATTTCCAAAATCCCTACGCGTTTTTAGACCATTTAGGCTCAATGAATAATAATGATCTCATGATGTGTTTGGTCGCACTGATGGAATAATTCCTATAGGCTAATCAATAAAAGAATAATGATAATAAAATTAAAAAAGGCTGCTGAACTGAATCGACATGGTACGTGCGGGCATAGATTTAATCTATAAAAAATTGCCTATTTTGTGGTCACATATATAGGCTATTGGCAGCAGAGTCGCATATCTCCATATTTCATACAATGACTATGCTGGAAATAATATGAAGTTCAATCACATCATACAGGCCAAAAGCAACACAGTTGCAGCTGCAAAATGTAGGAGTAGCCTAGATATGAATCATCTGTGTGCAGGCGATCCAATATTAAATTGCTTAGATAGTAGTAGGCTATTCTGAGATGTATGGCTATGTCCAACCCAACGTCCGCCTCAGCTCCATTGCGCACACGGCACCGTGCACTTTGGTGACTTTTATGTAACCTTTTTATGCCAGTTTAGTGATATTTCTCCACTCACCATTCAGCTGCAATCGATCGGCGGGGTCAAACAACGTATCTACTTGAGAGCACAAAAATTAACATATAAAAACATATTCCAAAGTGGTAAGTAGGCTAGGGCTTAATTGAAATGTAGCCTGCAACAAGTGCAAGGCTAATCAGTCCTTGATTAATTCAACAGGAGCCATTTTTTTTCTTTTTCTTTTCTTTTGAATGCAATGTATTTTTCATATGGGGACCATATGAATGGCGACTCGCTGTTTCCAGAGAGCTGATTGGAGCAGGTGGGTCATGGGTTTTGATCTTATCCTCTGAACTTAACCTGCTACAAAGCAGGATAGCCGTAGAGCATAAGTTGCTATGGTGATCTATCTCGGTAAGAAGTTAACTAGGGTCATGGTAAGGCAAACCTAGGGTTAAACCTGAAGTTACCTCGCTAAGCCACTAATCTTGCTTCGTGGTACACCCCACTGAAATCGATGCCACGAGAGTGTGACACTGAAATCAAACGGTGGCCAGTAGGGATGTTGTGGTCGGGGTGGCGGATGGCCGTATACGTTTGCCTCCGATGTCGACGACCGGGGTTCGATCCCCAGCGTTTTCAATCAAAGTAGATTTCAAACAGCCACGTTGAAAAATCTAACTAACGTGTTTCTTACTTAACCATGACCAAACCATTTCTCTAACCAAGCTGTTTTAGTTGCCTAACAGCATAACCATAACCATAACACAAGTTTTTTTTTACCTAAACTTTACCACAACCATAACGCTTACCATGACCTTAAAGCAGCTACGAGCAACTTTTTCGATTGTTATTAAACAGTATAAATTGAATATCAATGCATCACATCTTACCTCTAATAGTCGACGATACCAACGCAGAGTAGTCTCGCTTGAACCCCGAGTGAATCGGCCAGTGTTAGTGTGTCTGTAGCCAGGGCAGATCAGGAATTGAAATGAAACGGTTTGCAGCAGCCACTTCGGCCATAACCACAAAATAACTTCCAAAAAACCTGTTAGAATATAACGAGAGATGTTCCCGCGAGTATGCGTGGCGTTCACATTGTTTATGTTATGTTGCTAGGCAGCGCAAACGGCGTAAAAAGGCAGCTGCGTTTCACTTCCTGGTTTCACTTCCGCGTTTCACTTCCGGGTTACCCGGTCCGGTCGCTCTAGAGAGCCCCCTGTTGGCGCGAGTTTAGACAGACTATAGACTTAATAATCACCTAAGGGGGCAATCTCAGATACACACGGCTTTGGTCTCGTCGACTATTAGAGGTAAGATGTGATGCATTGATATTAAATGTATACTGTTTAATAACAATCGAAAAAGTTGCTCGTAGCTGCTTTAACCAAACTTGTTTTATTTGCCTAGATTCAACCATTAACCAACATTTGGGATGTAATTCAATTTGTTGAAAAAAAAAAGAGTAAAAAATGTGTACCGGTACTCAGTGGATTAAAAATGTAAGGGGGTGGGGGGTGGGGCGGGGTATTTAATGAGTTGGGAGTGGGAATGTGTTGCTCCAAGTGCTTCGATTTGCTTTATCTTCAGGTGTTGGAAGTTACAAGTAACGGCCTGGTAAGAGTTTTGGCTTTCAGGATTCTAGTTTGGCTTTAACAAACGGTCTGTGGTTCTAATACAGAATAGACATGATAAAAGGAGAACTTTGACATTGGCTACCTCGCTAGTCGTTACATAGCATCTGCTCTTCCAAATGATCTTGCTGCTGTCTTCTGTTAAATTGCCCTTCATCTAATCCGTTGCACCCCGATTTTCCCCTTACATTTCCAGTTCAAAGTTAGAAAATACTTTTTCCCCATAGGTTACTGTACGACGCCACATACATATTCTGTATCTACTCAGTCCAACACTTCACTGAAGACTTTGATCTGACTTTGAAATAAGGTTTTGTGGGGATGAACACATTTCTGCTGTGTGCCTGTTGGCTGTACGGTAATCATGGTCCCACCGGGGGACCAGGGCGCCATGACATTCTAGGAAGCTTCTATTTTTTGTGACTGTTTTTGATTCTTTCAAATCAACAAATACTAAATATCAAGATATTATTTTTCAAAACCCATCTCTTCTTTGATGTATCCGCCTCTGTCCACTGGTGTGGAAACACTAAATGGAAACTCTAAAAGTGGAAACATTAAATTAGCTTGGAGACGCTTTCTCCCACTCTGCCTCTCCTCGGCTTTCTAACCATTAAATAGAGACACAAGGCACTAGTCCATGCCACTTGCTTTTCTCAATAGAATCAGTCAATTGATTTCCTCAGTGAAAGCACCCATAAAATAGGCTAATATAAAAACCTGAGAGTCTAAAATTGGGAAACTTTTAAATACCAGGTGTCAGGGCCGTTCTAACGTCAAAGCTTTTCGAAAATCAACTCTACTTTGATACATATTTCCCCCTACTCCCTCTCCATCCAATTAAATAGAGCTACAGCAGCGCTGACCCTAAACTAGTTTCGAGACGTTTATTTAAACCAAAGCGTGTCCCACGTGTGTTTCCTCAACTCTGCTCTCTCATCAAACAGGGAGCCTCTGGAAACCAGAGTGAAACATCTCCTCCATGGTTCCGTTTCCTCGCCGCTCTGCTGGCTGTCCATTAAAGCGCTGGGCGGCTATCAACAGTATGACTAAACTGTGACGCATGTGATGCTGCTCTCTCGTTTAGGCTCTCTCTCTCTTGACATGGGCTCAGCTGAATGCTCCTAATGCTCACTCACCCATTGGATGGGAGAGAGTTGGTTTCTCTCTCTCTCTGTCTCTCTCTCTCTCTCTCTCTCTCTCTCTCTCTGTCTTCTATACATGTTCTCTTCATGCCCTGTGCATCTAGCTCTCTGTCTATTTTTGCCCCCAGTACATGTACCCTTGCTCTTTGTGCCTCTCTCGCCTCTTTCTCTCTCTCTCTCTTTCTCTCTTGTTTCCTCATGATGCCTGGCTTTCTCTGGCCTGGCTCTTCGCTCTCTCTCTTTTTGCTCTGCATGTTCCCTCAATCACTTTGCTCTCTGCACCCCTCTCTCTCTCTCTCTCTCTCTCTCTCTCTCTCCCCCTCTCTGTCTATTTCCCCTCTCTCTGTACCTGCACTCATTCACCCTTCTCACCCTTCCCCAGCCATCCTCTCTCTGTTTCCCCCCCCCCCCCCTCTCTCTCTCTCTCTGTTTTTCTCCCCCACTCCCTCACTCCCTCTCTCTCTCTCTCTCTGTTTTTCTCCCCCCCCTCCCTCTCTCTCTGTCCTCCCCAGAGAGAATGAGCGAGTGTATGGTTGAGTGGAGAAGAGAGGTGGGTCTTGCCCTCCCAAATTCTATTTCAGAGACACTGGTGCTCAGAGAAGCATGTCTGCTCTGCTGCCTTCAGAGAGCGAGCGCTGGCCTGCTTTTACAGTTTCGTAAGCAGCAGCGCCTCGGCCGCGCGGATGAACGCCGGCCACGCGGAGATGCATACGAATCCCAAGGCCCATAAATATAGCAAAGGAAAACAGACGTCAAGCGCTCTTGTCCACGGCTGCGCCCTTTAACCCTGAGCGGTGCAATGAAACGAATAGAAATGTTCCCACGCCTATACATGATTTATATCCAGTCAATGTAAACACACGCATACGCCTATACATGATTTATATACAGTAAATGTAAACACACGCACACGCGGGGAGAGAGAGGGGAGGCGGGAGGTAAACAGGCACACACACATCAACACACCTGTACTCAAATAACCTGTTCCTTCCGCTTCTCTTCTTCGGTGAGGCCTGCCTTGGACTGATGAGTGACGTGGCAACACACATGCACACACACGCACGCACGCACACACACACACACACACACATACACACACACACACACACACACATACACGCACACAAACACGCACACGCACGTGCACGTACACACACACACACACACACACACACAGAGGAACATGGCTGGCAGAGGGGATATGAATTATACATCCAGCCCTGTCTCTATGCATTAGAGAGCGAGAGAAGAGAGGAGGAGAGAGAGAGAAGAGAGGAGAGGGAGAGAGAAGGAGAAGAGAGAGGGAGATGGCAGAGATAAGTGGGAAATGATGCGTTCCTGATACATAACATGTTGTCCTGTGATACTGGGGGAAACAAGGAGGAGACGAGAGGAGGAAGAGAAGGAGAAGAGGGGGGGAGAGGGGGGGTGATGGGTAAGGGTCGCCCATAAATTGTATCTACCATCGCTACAATATGGCCTTAAGACAGACAGCCGGGTTTGTTGTTTGTTTGTGTGTGTGTGTGTGTGTGTGTGTGTGTGTGTGTTTTGCACAGGCCCACAGCTGGATATAGGAATTGCTCCTAGCAACATCCCACTGCTAGCTGCTGTGATTCTCATTGGTCCACAGTTCAAAGAGCACTTTCCTCTGTGGATGGGGAGGGAACTGCACGCACACACACACACACACACACACACACACACACACACACACACACACACACACACACACACACACACACACACACACACACACACACACACACACACACACACTTCAACTGATTTGGTCAGAAATTTCCCCCAAAGTTGGGGGGGGGAAGGGGGCAACAATTCTAACCTTAAAGGACCAGGCTGGTGTTTTTTAATGCATTGCTTGCCATCATCAAATCTTCTGAAAATAAGAAAATCAGCAATGATTTTGTTTTGGCAAAAAGTCTCCTCCATGTAGCCGCTGCCCAATGCAACATGTCCCATTGTGTTAAAAAAAAAAGATTAAAAACACAACAAAGAGCCATGCGGCTTCTCTGGGCAGCACAATTCATCATCACGATGCACCAGGTCAGCTGACCTTCATCATCACGATGCATCAAGTCAGCTGACCTTCTCCTCAAACAACTTCAGCCGGCTGCAAACACGTTTGCCATCTCAGGAAAGTCGTTCCGTAGCAATGAAAATAGTCTCATAATGAAGAAGTTCTTCCCATTTGAATTGGATTCTGTAATAACTACTGTACAACTTTTCATCGTAAACAGTTGTTGCCGACTTTTAAAAGTGAAACTATGTCTTTGTGATGTGTATTCTAAACAAGGCCGGATTAACCATAGGGCAACCGGGGCAGGTGCCCCGGGGCCCTCGGGGTGAAGGGGCCCTCCAAAAATTTTTTTTTTTTTTTTTTTTTTTTTTTTTTTTTTTTGGAGGGCTCATGTTGGGCTCCACAGAACTATGACACAAATCTAAGACCAATCAGGACAAAATAAAATGTGTTTCCAAGAAGATTAAGTCTGATGATTTAGTCTCATTCGATGCCTGTGGGCAAGTGGTGACCAGGGGCGCGGGAAGTGGGGGTGCTTGTGGTGCTGCGGCACCCTCTGCTGTTTTGTATTGGAAATGTAATGTCAATTATTTTTTCATCATTGTAAAGCCACAGCACAGTGAAGAGGATATTAATGTGAAGATTAGCCTCTTCCTTTTGCTCTCAGAGTGCATCAGATTCATGCATTTTACTTTAAAATGTACAAAATTTCTTTGTCCAGGGGGGGCACAGCCCCCCCTAGAAACCCCCCAGTCAGACTAATATCTTTATCCTGCTGGTGCTACCTCTTTGCAAAGCCTAGAATTGCCTATGACTGAGTGAGAAACTGAATCTCAGAAACGGAATAATAACATAACAGTATAACACCAATGTTAATTTAAAATTAGATATTCCTCTAAATATGGCGAAAAAACATCCAAACATCCGGACGATGGGTAGGGGGGCCCCTGGGAGCTTCAGTGCCCCGGGGCCCCTGGGGTGTTAATCTGGCTCTGATTCTAAAGGGATGCGCCAACTTTTTGGGAGTTTCACCCATTTGCCATATCGCCCATACAAAACCAACATACACAATGCCTTTACCGTCACTCTCCGTGCAGTATACAGTGAGCTAACAGTCGTCCAGTTAGTTAGTATCACCAATGAATTGGAGGAAATGCTATAACCGTTCAAAGTCACCAAAAACACATTTCTAACAGCGCCAAAAAGCTCTATGTACATGTTGTGACTCGGGTACTCACCACGAGATGAAATATTAATCCAAAATGCCAACAAACACTCTTTTTTTTTAAAGGTAAATAGATAGCCGGAACTACTTTCGCTGTGTACAGGCAAACAAGGAAGTAACTTGTATCTTGTATCTTTGTTTAGTTCTCGGTGTGTGGATACTACGAAAATTACGTTTCACGTAACTATGGATTATTATTTGATCGCATTTTATGTATTTGTTCTGGGGGTTTTTTACGTTCTTGCTCATGGCCCCCTTCACACTCAGCAGACAGCTCTACTTATGGTTGTGGGTAAGTAGTGCACAGTACGGTGGTGGTGCAGTGGTAAGCGCTGTCGCCTCACAGCTCGAAGGTCCTGGGTTCGATTCCCACCTGGGACGCTGTGGGCGCTGGAGTTGTGACCCCCCCCCCCATATCTTCAGTGCCTACTGCCCAGGTGGGCTATCTCGTCGAAAGGGCCTTTCTGTCTGGGACCGCGCCGGCTGCATTCTACTGCATGTAGTCCACTGCCTGTCTGCAAGTACCTCATACAACCCCACCTCAAACAAACTGACCTATCCCTTTAAGCGCCTGAGAGCAGTCTTTTTTGAAAACAGTCCATTCGTCTTAGGGGTCAGTTCATTTCCTTGGCAAGCCCGTGTCAAAGATAATGCTGGTGTTGAGATGCTTCAGGGCAGCGAGGGCGTTTGCCTTCAGGGCTGCTGCATGTTAATCAGCTGTAGCTGTAGTTAGCGGTGAGGAGGGGAGCGTTTCACTAACTCCAGTTAGCTTTCTAAATCAGCATCTTTAATAGAATCATCACCGGCTCAGCGTGTGTTCCCAGCAGACACAATGCTCGCACTGCACTGCCATGGCACTGCACACACTCATTCAACCATGTACGCAGGCATATACGCAGCCACTCACACACAAACACACACACACACACGTGCACACACGCGCACACACGCGCACACACACACACGCACGCACGCACGCGCGCACGCACACGCACACACACACACACACACACACACGCACACACACACACTCGCTCACACACACACTCGCTCACACACACACACACGCACACACACACACGCACGCATGCACACAGTCACATTATTTCTCTGCATTCTCACAGAAAGTACAAGGACGTAAGCATGGAGGACGGGAGTGTTTGAGAGACTGAATGCATCACACTCACACATGGAACAGAGCGGAGGGATGTGAGGAGGAAGTCACTGAGGAGCACTGAACAGTGGCGGGGTAAAAGGAGCGTTCATCAGAGAGAGAGCGAGAGAGAGAGAGAGAGTGAGAGAGGGTGAGAGAGAGGGAGAGAGACAGAGAGAGAGAGAGTTTCCAGCAAAATCCCAAACGAAAAGCCCTGAAAATTCAGATCATTGAAACAGACAAGCGTGGAGCAGAGCCCATGCAGCGCTTAACCAAGGGTACGAAAACGGTGCCTTCTCCTCTCCGCCGCACTCGGCCAATAAAAAGAGGCGGTCAGCAGTATCACGCTGTCTTCTGAAGGCTCCTCACCGCCAGCCCATGAGCACGGCCTGAGGGGCTCGCCCGGCAAGCAAGACCCTCCAAGGGCAGGATCTGATCTATTAGCGGTCGCCCAGAAGCTATTTCAACCCATCATCGTCCCATAACGCTCCTATTTTGGTCTGCGGGTTCCGCTCGAGATGCGAGCTTTACGACCGCTCGGCTGGCAAATCACTTGAACGCGGACGGTGGCAGTTGGTGTCACGGTCGATTGGCGCGGCTGAACATGAGGCCATAACGCACCCACAGGCCTGGTCACTCGTTTGAGAAAGGGGCAGAGGTGCAGCGGTGCAAGCAGAACCTGCCTCATTACTGAGTGGGAGTAGTCGGCTAAGTAGCTCCCCAGACGCTCCAGTCAAAGTGTGTTTAGGAGGGGGCTTCTAAATATAAAGACCGGTATGCATTCATGGCCTATTTGTCTCCTCTAAACCAGGGATGAGTGCACAGCAAAATCAAGTCTTTGGATTCATCACCCACTTAAACTTCTCACTGCTGCAATGAAGTTACGCTTCTTTTTTTAAGGAGAATTTCCAGCTTTAGATATGATGTTTAATCACCCTGACAACTGGTTTGATTAGCATCAGCAGAAACCATAATCAGTTTGAACTGCAACCGGAAAACGAGGAAAACAGGGCATGTGAAATGCCTGTATTTATGTGTTGTAAATAGCTTATTTTCCGAAACACAGGGGCTCATATGCTATTATATAATAGAGAGAACATTAATTAGTGATGTAACGTACGTCCGTGCTGCGGAAAGACTGCTCTGTTTGCTGTACATAGATAGCACCTCCCGCTTTATCTCCCGCTGCTCTTTGTAATCCCTGTATGACGTGATTCCATACAAGCGGCAATTGAATTCAAATGAATCGTCCATAATCTTGAAATCAGATCATATCTATAGGCTACGCTAGGCTGCTACACAACAAACTGAGTCAACTCTGACCTGCCCCGGATGTGCTTCTCGTCTTCTTCCGTTACAAAACAGAATTCTCCCTTAAACTGATACAAGTTTGCTACTCGATATAATAACACTAATTCATTAATTTTTGTTTGTATTGGTAGCTATTCGCCTTGTGGCTGGAGCTCGCCTTTCTGTTTACCACTCATTTAATGCTTCTAACCTTGTGTGCAAGTCAAGGTGATGTCTGACAGTCAATGAACTTGTCAGATGAGAAAAGTCTGCCACAGATGAGCTCCTTGCGGTCAGATTTCCACACTTCCTTGTCTCCCCATCAAGGTGATATCATTTGGAACGTTATAGCGCTGCCTGGCCAGTGCAAAATGGACGAGATCGATTTCAGCCATTTAAAGCTTCCCACTCCTCTCAATCCTTTATTTTGAAGTTTCAAAAGGATGATTGGAGAATAACGGTTGCATCCATGGTCGATGGTGAGCTCTGAAGTTTTATTGAGTTTATTCTTCGATTAATGCTTAGCTAGGTAGATGGCTATGGCCACTCATTGAAATTATGCAACTTTATGAAAGGCGAGACCAGAGCAGAAAAAAATACAAGATTTGCGAGACAAATAGAAACTTTGTCGCTGCAGGCTGCTACTAAGCAGTCAGGACAGAGCCACATCAACCAAGAGGTGAGCAGGGCCGTACGCAGGGTTTTAGATTTACCCAGGTCCAAATACCGTGCTGGCTGGGTGGGTTTGGGGGCATGCTCCCCCGAACATTTTTGGATTTCCCTGATAGGTGTATTTTAAGATGTTTGGAGAGCAAACGTTGGATAACAATAGCTTTAAAACCATGTCAGTGGGTAGTAGCATAAATAGTGTGTGTGTGTGTGTGTGTGTGTGTGTGTGTGTGTGTGTGTGTTCATCCAAAGAGAGGGCAGTAACCTTGTCCATGTAGACTCAGTGAAATTAGATTATTTGGCGTGTGTATTTAGCATGTGTGGTGGTCTGGGAGAACTATTCAGCTGTCACTGCTAGTTGGCAATGAGCATCGTTTCTTCCAGCCTGGTGTCCTCCAGTATAGCTCTGCTTGTCTGGTCTCTCTCTCTCTCTCTCTCGCTTTTCCCTGTGTCTCCTGTGCTCTCTCTCTCTTTTCCCTGTGTCTCCTGTGCTCTTTCACTCGGCCTCCTTTTCTGTGTCCATCTGCTTTCCATAACCTGCTCCCTCTCTCTCATATCATGTCTCTCTGCCTTCAACACTACATTCTCTCATTCCTAAACATGAATGTTTCTGAAGTTATTTTTAGGTCGGAAAAAATACCGAGGTCCAGACCTCTGTGAACACAACGGTCGGTACGGCCATGGAGGTGAGCATCATTAACATTAATGCCTGAAAACATTCTTAGAATCAATATTACAGATATCAAAAACTGCACTGTTTGTCAGAAGTTTGTTTGTGTTGCTGAATGGGAATGGAGAGTGGATGCAATGTCCTTGGGTTTCAAGCCAGCAGCAGTTGCACACAGAAGAGAAAGCCAAATGGCATTCCAAATCACTACATCGCCATCATTTTGAGAGTACAGAAATCATTTGATATGTGGCCGACTGGCCATCTGGAGTAGTGGGAGTTTTTCTGGTGGGCCGGTCGACCTGCAGGCCGGCGGTGAGTCCAGCAACGCCCATACAAAGATTTAAGTCCTACGCCGTTTAGTAGTTTTGCTGTAGAGCCGTGTGTTTGTGTGTGGCATAACTTAATCAGATCTCATGAGTCACTCTCTCTTGCTTTGGCTTGCAGCATGCTGTTCTAGCTGACCCTGGCCTCTGAGCATCATCTCATTATTATTAGTTAGTAGCAGTAGTGAAAATCAGTCAAACTATCAAACTATCTTTTTCAAAATCATGGATATCCAGTCATGCCTGGTTGTACCCAAGCTGTTGTTGATGGTTTCAGTTATGTGTTCATAATCACCGGCATCTCTACACAAAACACGATTACCCCAAAACCCTGCAAAAAAAACACAAAAAAAACATTGCCGGCTGAATTAATCAATATTTCATTCTCATTCTCAAGTCACGTCAATCTATTACGCCCCAACCCCCTCAACCATCTGAACAACCAATCACAATTCCTCTCAGGTGTCGCACTCTGTTTGCAGGTGTGTGAGACACACCTGCAAACACTGTCACACTGGGAAAACTGGCTTAACATGAACCTACAATGGCTAAAGAAGAAACACAACTATGAAGAGGAATATCGAACATTTAAAGACGACTGGGAACTTGCGTCTTTTTTTCCATGGTTTTCTGAGTAGGGCAGAAAAAGTACTACTTCGTTAAACCGAAGTCCTGACTCTCTGTGGTCAATAACGATCCCATCAGCACTCTTGGCAAGAGTAGGGGTGTAACCCCGGTGCCCTGGGGGCAGTAACCCCGGTGCCCTGGGGGGTGTAACCCCGGTGCCCTGGGGGCAGTAACCCCGGTGCCCTGGGGGGTGTAACCCCGGTGCCCTGGGGGGTGTAACCCCGGTGCCCTGGGGGCAGTAACCCCGGTGCCCTGGGGGCTGTAACCCCGGTGCCCTGGGGGCTGTAACCCCGGTGCCCTGGGGGCAGTAACCCCAGTGCCCTGGCTACATTCCCACACAGGCCTTCGTTCCATCATGGCCACCTAATCATTCCTCAATATCTAATTGCCTCTTTCAGTCCTCTACTCTCCAACATGATAGCTGATGTGTGGTGAGCAACTGTCTTGGGTCCCCTGAAAAGCGCTATATAAATCCAATCAATTATTATTATTTATTAAGTGCTGAGATTTAACTCAGGAGGAGAAAAGCTATAGGTGAAAAGTCAGCAGTTGTGTTTTGCCTATGCAGAGCTGTTGACTTGATTTCATGGTAAAACTGACAAGTTGCAGGGTCTTCACTAACTTCGGCTGTAACTTCAGACAGCATTCAAAATTATCCTCTTCAATAGAATCATCATCGACTTACCATCAGCTCCCTGCGGAGTTATCACTCTATCACGCTTATGGGCAAGTGTCTCTCTCTCTCTCTCTCTCACTCACTCACACACACACACACACACACACAATGCTCCATGAAACACAAGCATACACACATGAGCGTGCGCTTGATCCTACACATGCACTCAAATGTACACACAATCACATACACACATGCTTGATCACACTCACAGTCATACACACGTGCTCAATTACACACACGTGCTTGATTGCACGCATGCCATGCACTCGCATGACTGTGTGCACATACACTACAAATATGGAGGCTTGCATGTCACATGCATGTATTAACACACACACACACACACACACACACACACACACACACACACACACACACACACACACACACACACACACACACACACACACACACACACACAGCGTTCACAGCACACACACACCTCCTTGCCTCCTTGTCTTCTAATCTACTCCTCAGTCCCCACAGACTTCCCACCTCGCAGATCCATAATTCATCAGTTTAATCTTCAATAATGTTTTTAATCAAACTTTTATATGACAGCTTGGCTGTGTTCCAGTGATTTTAATGGAGAAAAATTACAGGGAGCCATGGAGAGCCACGGTATGTACAGTATGCAACATGCATGAGGAGGAGGCAACATATAAGGGATGCGCAGAGCAAACTACTGCATGAGTCAGAGTGGATGTATCTGTGTGGAGAGGTTTAGCGTTATGCGAGCAGACACCGGAGTGCCAGCCTAACTATTCTGTGACTTCTCCACTAATGGCCTTAATGAGCTCTCCGGGGTCACGGCTCTGTAAGGCACAGAAACGCAGCGAAGTCTGAACTGAAGGCGATCTACAGACTGACTTACAGAGAATAGAGACTTTAAAAATATATATATATATTTTAGCCTGATCGCACGTAAAGCAGCATAGCTGTGGCCGGATAGAATTTTGCTCACACACACACGCACGCACGCACGCACGCACGCACGCACGCACACACACACACACACACACACACACACACACACACACACACACACACACACACATACACACACACACTTCTCTTTCTTATTATAGGATTATTATTATTATTAATAATAATAATAATAATAATAATAATAATAATAATAATAATAATAATAATAATAATAATAATAATAATAATAAACTCCTCACTGTCAGGTGAAAAGAAGTGGCTGCCAACTGCAGATGTATCGGAGGAAGCATGTGCTAGACTACAACTCTCACCATATCAGCAGAGGGGGTGGAACAATGACCGGGACAGCAGGGGGAGTTGGCCAAGTACAATTGGGGAGAAATAGAGGAGAGAATGGGGGGTTCTACATTCGGGGAGCCTCCAGCTGCACTTTACAGCAGTCAACATATCCACAGCCACTGCAGATACTGTGCTTGTTTAGGGTCAACCCATTTTAGATCAACAAAAACATGAATAACGCTTTCCTTGGCAAAACACGTGTTTGTGCACGCGCACGCACGCACACACACACACACACACACACACACACACACACACACACACACACACACACACACACACAACCCTAACCCACACACACACACACACACACACAACCCTAACCCTAACACACACACACACACACACGTGAAAACACACGTCCGCTCGTCTCCCAAGTCTCTGGGAGAGGAAGTGAGCGAGGGTGTTTGAAGTGTGTGATCAAACAGGGAGTATGCAGCAGCACAAGCGGATGCCACAGCCTCACTGTGCCTCAGGACAGCCAAAACGCCTCCTGTCAATCTCCCTCTCTCTCTCTCTCTCTCTGTCTGTCTGTCAATCTCCCTCTCTTTTCTGTTGTCTCTCTCTTCCACATCTTTTCCTATAGCTCCGTCTCCATCACATCCCTCTTTCCCTTTTTTGTATCATCCCATTGATTTTTTTGGATTCATTACTCTCACAAATCTAATGCACAAATCACATAATGGATTTCTGTAGCCACAGACATATTGCCATTAAGACACTTGACTGTGCGCTTAACAAATAATGACAGCCTTATTTTTTTGCTTGATGTACTTTTAGATGTTGGCTAGTTGACTTTATTTCAATTCGAGAACCGGCTTTTCTCCCCCCCTTATTTGACATTTTTATTATGTACTTTTTTGTTTGTTTGTCTCATAAAAAATAGAAAGCCATTGTGAGTCATGATCAAGACGGTGGATATGATTCATCACATGCAGTGTTACATCTGTTATTCTCAGACTGGGTGGATATGATTCATCACATGCAGTGTTATATGTGTTATTTGCAGGGTTTTCCTCTGTCTTTGGATGATTGGTGCCTCTGCAGGTCTCTCGCCACCCACTTGTGTGCACACTCACCATGTCTACAGCGGAGAGACACTCACTGTGTCTACAGCGGAGAGTAAGAAACGCAGACAGTCCGTTTCTGCAGAAGCTCTGTTTGTTGAGATATGAGCTACCAGCTATGAAGGACGTCAACATAAAGCCCAGTGAAGAACACAGCCCTCCTGCAGCTCCTTCAGAAATTAAGGATGAGGGGTGGAGAGAAGGGAGGAGAGGAGCCCAGCAGTCGCCTTAGAACTATAGAGAGGCAAAGTGACCGACATTTCATAAAATGCACATAAAAATAGTTTTACTTCGTCAAACCAAACAGTCTATATTTAGAATCGGGAGAGACATTTCACTCGGACCAAAACTTAAAAAAACAATATCGAAAAAACATTTTCTTTAAATACAATTTTTTTTTTTACATTTTGGTCCTAGTGAAATGTTATGTGGTCTCTCCTGTTTCTAAATAGAGCTGAACCATTTGGTTTGAACAAGTAAAAATATTTTTATACGCATTTTACGAAATGTCTATGGGAAAATAAATGGCGGATGAAATCTCTGGTACAGTGCTGAAGCAGGAAGTCGGCGGTCACTTTTCCTCTCTATTCATCTTATGTTGCCCCGCCCATTTTTTCTCTTCCGTGTCAGACGCAATTGTATTTGTTCTTCCGGTACAGCGTTAGCCGGCCGGCTGGTTGCATTGTAAACTGTAAACTATGAATGAAGTTTGGCAACATTCAGCAGCTACACTGCGGCCAACTTCAGTTACATGTTCATAGCGTTACTGCTGCGAGGAGCCGATGGCTGTACCAGGTCAGCATTTAATGTTAGTTACAAAAGCACGTCGACAGTGTTTTCTCACTGCCAGTACAGTAGGGGTTGACAGATACTAGCTAGTCCGACTGGTCACACAGCCAGCGCTCTGAGTCCTCGCTGCTCGTTAAAAATGTACAAATAGGCGTTATTCTGATAAACTGGTCACATATTTGGAATGTTACGTACTCATCCGAAAAAATATTAAAACTGTATAACAGTTTGTTTTTTTGCTTGAAAACAGCTTTTTGGCAAGTCTAAAAACGATAAAGGTAGGACAAATCTACTTCCGGGTCTAAAACGGAATAACAATTACAAAATGACGTTAAGGTGAATAGGAGCTGAAGAAACATTGCCAGCCTCTGATTGGTTCTTCAAACCGGAGTAAGGATATTTTTTCTATTGAACCAACACACTCCTGAGCCACATATAAACACCCACACAACTAGAAGTGCACTCAGAGAGTGCAGACCTCCGCCAAGGCCAATAGTCCAGTCTGCTATGATATGCACATTTTGTGAGTCAGATCCACTCAAAATGTAATGGGTTCTTCCTTCGCCCATGCCCTTCCACGAAATGTCATGAGAATGGGCCCAGTAGTTGTGTGTGTGTGGGGAGGGGTGCCATAGGAATCTATGGGCAGAGAGACCTTTTAAGGCCAAAAGTCCAGTCTGCTGTGATGCAAATTTCGTGAGTTGGATCAGATCTGTGCCAAAATAGAATGGCTTCTTCCTTGGCCCGTGCTACACCCCTCCACCAAGTTTCATGAAACTTGGCCCCGTAGTTTTTCCGTAATCAGACAAATGGTACCAAAAACATCACCTCCTTGGCGGAGGTAAAAATGGGCAAAAAAGGACACACACACGTGCACACACACACACACACACACACACACACTGCATCTGCTGCACACAAGCGCGTGCAAGCGAGAACAGACGCAGGCAGCCGCTTGCACTTGCTCACACATACACATAAAGGAGGCACACACACACACACACACACACACACACACGTACACACATACACACACGTACACACACGTACACACACACACACACACACACACACACACACACACACACACACACACACACACACACACACACACACACACACACACACACACACACACAGGGCGGCTGTAGCTCAGGAGGTAGAGCGGGTCATCCACTAATCGCTTTGGATAAAAGAGGTCGGTGGTTCGATTCCCGGCTCCTCCAGTCTGCATGTCGAAGTGTCCTTGGGCAAGATACTGAACCCCAAATTGCTCCCGTTGGTGTGCCTGCACCCTGCGTGGTAGCCTGCCGCCATCGGTGTGTGAATGGGTGAATGTACCTACTGACTGTAAAGCGCTTTGGATAAAAGCGCTATATAAATGCAGGCCATTTACCATTTACCACACACACACACACACACACACACACACACACACACACACACACACACACACACACACACACACTTGCTCACACATGTACAAACATAAAGAAGACAAAAAAAGGAAAGAAAACTATCTTGGCCTGATTCGTGACATAACAGCCCTCTCAGGCTGTATGAGTGAGTGTGTGTCTGTGTACGTGTGTACGTGTGTGTGTGTGTGTGTGTGTGTGTGTGTGTGTGTGTGTGTGTGTGTGTGTGTGTGAGTGAGTTAGGGGCGACGCCTCAAAGAATGAAGCAATCTCATTCAGTGGAGAATCTCCTAGTTTCCCATTTCCATTTAAAGAAAAGACAGAACGGCAGAGAAAAACCTAATAATGTTCTCACTTCTTTTTCTCTCCGTCTTCATTCTCCATGGAGAGGAGAACAAGGTGTTCTCAGGTTCCTTCTCCTCCTGCCTCACATTCATCATACCATTATGATCCTTATCATCATTATCATCATCAGCATCAATAACATTATCATCAACGCTGATTTTGACACTTGATCTGTACAAATGTGTTTAGTTAGGTTTAGTATTTGTCAGGTCAGCCTGGTGGAGACTGGAGAGCAACCCTGTGTTCAAAATCTCCATTTGATTTGGAAACTTACAAAAAGCCAAAAATGAATTAAACATGGTTGTCAGTGCAACTGGAAAAATATGAGGCGGACAGCAAAAGCAATTGGATGACCTGTACGACTCGGGCCGTAAACAGAAAATCGGCTCTGAAAATAAAATACTGCAGCTAACGACCGAATTCTCCCCTTCTGCCGTGAGTTTGAGATCCTCCTCTCTGTCAGCCGGTGGTTCAGACTGCCGGTGGCCAAAAAGAACCTTTATGAAAGGTGTTTTGTCCCTGAGGCAGGCTGCATCCTAAACAAGAGCAGATGACCTATTACCACTGCATTGCACTGAATTGATTTGGACCTGTCAAGCATCTGCACTGTCATTGTTACTGTGTCTGTAGTGAGACTGAAGACATATAAAGAAGATCCATTCCATCACCATTACCACCATCACCACTGCAATCACTATCATCATCTTCATCATCACCATCATCATCATCTGCTCTGCTCCTCACTATCCATCCCTGCACGGAGGCCAATCAGATTAGTGGCCAGTTTTCAGATACAAGATCCTCGAAGGCTCGTCTGGAATTAGCTCAGGATTAGACCTCAGGTGAGGATTATTCGACAGCAGGTGAGGATTAAAGGGATAGTTCAGCCCAAATTGCAAACCCACTGAATCAGAAGGACACAGAAATAGACGGCTCAGAGAATTAAGAGTGATCAGAAGGTTTGGGTTTGTTTACTAGTGAGCCAGCGCTTTGGCACCAAGCAAGAAGAGAGTGGTGCAACATCTGTTGCTTCTGCCTTATTATGTTCCATTAGCATAGTCTAAGAGGAGGGGGTTGTTTTTCTGGATCATACTAAGGTAGTGTGCTGATCATACTAAGGTAGTGTGCTGATCATACTAAGGTAGTGTGCTGATCATACTAAGGTAGTGTGCTGATCATACTAAGGTAGTGTGCTGATCATACTAAGGTAGTGTGCTGATCATACTAAGGTAGTGTGCTGATCATACTAAGGTAGTGTGCTGATCATAATCATACTAAGGTAGTGTGCTGATCAGAGCTGGTTGGGAATTAGATGATTCTGCTCCATCTTGCCTGATAGATTACAATGCAAATGATTAATTCTCTCCTTCTTTTGTTTGTTCTGTCGTTCCTCCTGCTTATAATCTACAGGGGATTTCTTTGGATGAAGATGAAAAACCGTTTTTCATTACCGCTGAAACACATGCACACACACGCACGTACGCACACACACGCGCGTACGCACACACCCGCGCACACATGCACACGCACACGCACACGCACACGCACACGCACACACACACACACACACACAAAGCCAAGACTCGTGTGATGTGATTTTATAGTATCACAAAGACAAAATAACCTTGCTATTCACATACAAAAAAACTCTTAAGATGAACTTGCTTGCCAGACAGTTGCCAAAATCTCGCAAAGACTTTCCTGGCAAAGTGATCAGCGTGAAAGTTGTTATCGGGGTCCGACGATAAATACTTCATATCACCTGCGCCGATCCCAAGCCGGGCGGAAAGCGGAGCAAAACAGCCATCCGTCCCCTCCGCCTTACCTCATCCCCCCCCCAGCAAAACTTCTCTTCCTCTATTTTAAATGCCAAGTTTCTCATTCTAAAAGCTGTGTGGAGCGCCGGAGGGCGTCTGTAACATTGGGCGAGTCTCCGTGCTAAAGGCCAGCGTTTCTCCTGTAATACCACCAGCCCCCCCTGCCCACCTTCACCTGCTGAGACCCATACAACCCCCCCCCCACAGCTTCACCTGCTGAGACCCATACAACCCCCCACCTTCACCTGCTGAGACCCATCCAACCCCCCACCTTCACCTGCTGAGACCCATCCAACCCCCCCCCCCACACCTTCACCTGCTGAGACCCACCCCCCCCCCCCACATTCACCTGCTGAGACCCATCCAACCCCCCCCCCCCCACCTTCACCTGCTGAGACCCATCCAACCCCCCCCCCCACACCTTCACCTGCTGAGACCCATCCAACCCCCCCCCCCCCCACCTTCACCTGCTGAGACCCACCCCCCCCCCCCACATTCACCTGCTGAGACCCATCCAACCCCCTCACCTTCACCTGCTGAGACCCATCCAACCCCCCCCCCCCACACCTTCACCTGCTGAGACCCATCCAACCCCCCCCCCCCACATTCACCTGCTGAGACCCATCCAACCCCCCCCCCCCCCACCTTCACCTGCTGAGACCCATCCAACCCCCCCCCCCCCCCACCTTCACCTGCTGAGACCCACCCCCCCCCCCACATTCACCTGCTGAGACCCATCCAACCCCCCCCCCCCACCTTCACCTGCTGAGACCCATCCAACCCCCCCCACCTTCACCTGCTGAGACCCATCCAACCCCCTCACCTTCACCTGCTGAGACCCACCCCCCCCCCCACCTTCACCTGCTGAGACCCCACCCCCCCCCCCACATTCACCTGCTGAGACCCATCCAACCCCCCCCCCCACACCTTCACCTGCTGAGACCCATCCAACCCCCCCCCCCACACCTTCACCTGCTGAGACCCATCCAACCCCCCCCCCCACCTTCACCTGCTGAGACCCATCCAACCCCCCCACCTTCACCTGCTGAGACCCATCCAACCCCCCCACCTTCACCTGCTGAGACCCATCCAACCCCCCCACCTTCACCTGCTGAGACCCACCCCCCCCCCCCACATTCACCTGCTGAGACCCATCCAACCCCCCCCCCCACACCTTCACCTGCTGAGACCCATCCAACCCCCCCCCCCACACCTTCACCTGCTGAGACCCATCCAACCCCCCCCCCCACCTTCACCTGCTGAGACCCATCCAACCCCCCCCCCACACCTTCACCTGCTGAGACCCATCCAACCCCCCCCCCCCACACATTCACCTGCTGAGACCCATCCAACCCCCCCCCCCCCCCCACATTCACCTGCTGAGACCCATCCAACTGCACGCTTATAGCTGCTGTCTCACCCACTACTATGCTGTATGGTTGCCTGACTCATGGTTCCACATTGCACATTTGAGGCAGCTTGCTCCTAAAAAATAAAATAAAAAAGATAAGTAAAAACGGTGGCCCCTTCTCTCTGTTATACACTCATCTTCCTGTCCTCCTTCATATTCATGCTCTGAGTGTCCCTAATCCACTCTATCTGGTCCTCTCCTTTCATATGTCTCTCTCTGGGCGTCTCTCAGGGCCTGTGTGAGGCCTAGCCAGACAGCGGTGTGTGTGTGTGTGTGTGTGTGTGTGTGTGTGTGTGTGGTGTGTGTGTGTGTGTGTGTGTGTGTGTGTGTGTGTGTGTGTGTGTGTGTGTGTGTGTGTTATGATCAGTCGTCCCCAGCCGTTCTAAATGAAGAGTGGGAGTCTGGGGTCCCATGTCAGAGCATTAGACAGACAGAAGGGACAGGCTCCTATTCTTACACTCGCCTCACACAATCAGCACAGCCAGCCGGGACCGGAGGAGGAGGTATTAGAACCAGAACGGAGCAGGAATGACAATAACCATTGTTCCCTATGTATGAAGTGCAGACTGCCATCTTTCATATTCTAGGCTAGTATCTCCATATTCTGTACTCTTCCTCTCATCCTCTTTCTTTCATTCTATGTCATTCATTCCCTTTCTTTCTTTTTCTTTCTTTCTTTCTTACTCTCTCTCTCTCTCTCTCTCTCTCTCTCTCTCTGAAACCGCCTCTACTTGGCTTTCTGTATTGCCTATGGCTGCAACTGTATCTCCCTCTCTTCATTAAAACAATAGCTCCTGGGATCTCCCCCCAGGTTGTTTCGGAGACCTTACATCATCATCACTGCCATCATTGCCACAGTCATTATCATCAACACACCTCATTAGTGGATGTTAGCAGCAGCAGCAGCAGCAATAGCCTATCTTTACTCATTCTGTCAAGCTGCTCTCCCCTGCATGAACAATCACACATTAAGTCAACATTTCATATGGAATTACAGATTGGCTGCCATCATGCTACCGACATACTAAACAGGTCATTATACGTGTATGAGATGATCAAATGACCATGGTCCTTCACAGCAAACCAAATGCACAGCCAGGGTTAGGGTAACAGCCAGACACTCTGAAGGGTTAGGGTTAGGGTAACAGCCAGACACTCTGAAGGGCAGTGGTGGAAATCAGAAAGAGGCAAACTTTCTGTGAAAAGAAAAAGAAATGCAAAGGAGAAGTTTGGGCTCATCTCTCGGGATGAGGTTTTTTGGAAAAACCTGCATTGAAAGAATAATTTCTGGTGAGAGAGAGAGAGAGAGAGAGGGGGATATATATATATATATATATATATATATATATATATATATATATATATATATATATATATATATATATATATATTAAGACAAGGATTATGATTCTAAGACACTGCCTTAATAACCGTAAAATCCTTAATCCAGAGGTGAAGGGGAGGAATCCCTGCCAGAGAAATCACATCATGGAGCTGCCAATCTCACCTTGATTTGCAGTGCTAATTGTTAGGAGCAGCGACAGCACACATGGCAGCACAAATGAGCACAGAAAGCTCAGCTGCCATCAGCTTGTCGTGAGGAGCTGCTCATTGGAAGATGGAGTGTCATCAAGTTTAAAGAAGAATAGAGGCGCCGTTAATAGCTCATTAATCTCTACCTCAACTTGACATTTCCCCCAATCATTTTGCAATGATTGTTACATTTTGTAATCAGATTTTTTTTTAAACATTTTGTCGTCTTTAAAATACAAACTTTAGACCATCAAACCCGGCTTGAAATTAACAGCTGTCCCGACTAACAAAGACACCCCAAAAAAAGAAGACATTAATGTGACCATAAAGTTTCAGAGGCAACCTATTTTGAAGGGATTATTTCCTGGCAGAGACTATTTCTAACTGTGGGTGTCAGGTGATTGACGGTAAGTAGAGCGTAACGTAATGTGCACACTGATATGAAAACACTCAACTCAGCCACAATGAAATAACGATAAAAAAGAAACCAAATTAAGGCTTCATGTTTACGGATGATCTAGTTTGGGCAATTTCAAGTCTGTGGAAAGTGTTTTTATATTGTACAAAAAAGAACGGCAGAAACTGGCTTCTTCTGAAAGTAGGAAAACCTAAGGAATTGGCACAAACTTGAAAAACACCAGGATAGAGTACTGCAGGAATGAGTCCGGAAGTAGCACTTTGGTTCGTAAGGGGAAAAGTGAATGGGATTTTAGAATGGGGATTTCAGTTAAATGCATGAAATAAGGTATATGGTTTGTGAAGATTATCCTGCTGAACACATAAGCTTGTGTTAACCACAGACCTCATTTCATGCATTTAACCGAAATCCCCATTCTAAAATCCCATAGCCTTCCCCTTAAGAACCAACATGGCGGCGATTTCTGGTTAAGCCTACAAAAATATGTAATTCCTGTGGTACTCAATTGTCATTTACAGTAAAGTGTCTTCCCGTTGTACATAAAGACATATTGGCTGATGCATTAAAAATAATGGATTTTTTATTTTTTTATTTTTTTGCAGCACAAACAGACCTATTAATCTTTTCTTTTACTCTAAATTGCTATGGATTTCTCTTCTTCTCATTCCATGAATGGCAGTGATTTTGACACATTCTGCCAGAACACATACATGGCCCGACCTTGTAGAAACATGCTAAGAACATATAACCTGATGTGCTGTTGCCCGAGGCGATGTGAGTCACACCACTGGACCTTTACACAGGAAAGACATACAAACCCACTGACTGACTCCGAGGGAGAGAGAGAGAGAGATGGAGAGAAATAGTTAAGTAGAGAGAGTGGCTGATTAGAGAGTGATAGAGAGACAGAGAGGGAGAGGAGAGGGAGAGAGAGATGGTGGTGAAGATAGCTTTAAACCCAGGGGCAGGTTTGAGTCTGACAGTCTGTCAGTAACTGAGCGGGGGTAAATGCAAGTCTACATGTAAATTGGATGCAAATCTGTGCGTGCGTGCGTGCGTGTGCGTGCGTGCGTGTGTGTATGTATGATGTGTACAACAGTGTGTGTGTGTGTGTGTGTGGGGGGGGGGGGGGGGGTTGACTGTCAGCATGTGCTGAGTGCATAAGACATTTGCTCTCCTCAAAGGTGGTGTGTGTGTATGTGTATGTGTGTGTCGTGTGTGTGTGTGTGTGTGTGTG
Source organism: Poromitra crassiceps (assembly GCF_964638095.1). Classification (NCBI taxonomy): domain Eukaryota; kingdom Metazoa; phylum Chordata; class Actinopteri; order Beryciformes; family Melamphaidae; genus Poromitra; species Poromitra crassiceps. Next base: position 23,525,412 of record NC_139625.1, on the reverse strand, counting down.
TGTGTGTGTGTGTGAGAGAGTGCACAGTCTGCATGTGTGTGTGTGTGTGTGTGTGTGTGTGTGTGTGTGTGTGTGTGTGTGTGTGTGAGCCTGCTTGCCAGAAATAAATGTCGGCATTGTACGTTTTTGCAATCCATGAAAATATAGAATATGAACATTTCTGAACCAAAATACGTTTGTAGATACATGAATATGAACGTTATACACGTCATAGAAAGAGTGCGGTGGTGAGTAACCTGGGTGTTGTGGCTGGGGTGGATGGAGTGTGGTGGTGAGTAACCTGGGTGTTGTGGCTGGGGTGGATGGAGTGTGGTGGTGAGTAACCTGGGTGTTGTGGCTGGGGTGGATGGAGTGTGGTGGTGAGTAACCTGGGTGTTGTGGCTGGGGTGGATAGAGTGTGGTGGTGAGTAACCTGGGTGTTGTGGCTGGGGTGGATGGAGTGTGGTGGTGAGTAACCTGGGTGTTGTGGCTGGGGTGGATGGAGTGTGGTGGTGAGTAACCTGGGTGTTGTGGCTGGGGTGGATGGAGTGTGGTGGTGAGTAACCTGGGTGTTGTGGCTGGGGTGGATGGAGTGTGGTGGTGAGTAACCTGGGTGTTGTGGCTGGGGTGGATGGAGTGTGGTGGTGAGTAACCTGGGTGTTGTGGCTGGGGTGGATGGAGTGTGGTGGTGAGTAACCTGGGTGTTGTGGCTGGGGTGGATGGAGTGTGGTGGTGAGTAACCTGGGTGTTGTGGCTGTGGTGGATGGAGTGTGGTGGTGAGTAACCTGGGTGTTGTGGCTGGGGTGGATGGAGTGTAGTGGTGAGTAACCTGGGTGTTGTGGCTGGGGTGGATGGAGTGTGGTGGTGAGTAACCTGGGTGTTGTGGCTGGGGTGGATGGAGTGTGGTGGTGAGTAACCTGGGTGTTGTGGCTGGGGTGGATGGAGTGTGGTGGTGAGTAACCTGGGTGTTGTGGCTGGGGTGGATGGAGTGTAGTGGTGAGTAACCTGGGTGTTGTGGCTGGGGTGGATGGAGTGTGGTGGTGAGTAACCTGGGTGTTGTGGCTGGGGTGGATGGAGTGTGGTGGTGAGTAACCTGGGTGTTGTGGCTGGGGTGGATGGAGTGTGGTGGTGAGTAACCTGGGTGTTGTGGCTGGGGTGGATGGAGTGTGGTGGTGAGTAACCTGGGTGTTGTGGCTGGGGTGGATGGAGTGTGGTGGTGAGTAACCTGGGTGTTGTGGCTGGGGTGGATGGAGTGTAGTGGTGAGTAACCTGGGTGTTGTGGCTGGGGTGGATGGAGTGTGGTGGTGAGTAACCTGGGTGTTGTGGCTGGGGTGGATGGAGTGTGGTGGTGAGTAACCTGGGTGTTGTGGCTGGGGTGGATGGAGTGTGGTGGTGAGTAACCTGGGTGTTGTGGCTGGGGTGGATGGAGTGTGGTGGTGAGTAACCTGGGTGTTGTGGCTGGGGTGGATGGAGTGTGGTGGTGAGTAACCTGGGTGTTGTGGCTGGGGTGGATGGAGTGTGGTGGTGAGTAACCTGGGTGTTGTGGCTGGGGTGGATGGAGTGTGGTGGTGAGTAACCTGGGTGTTGTGGCTGGGGTGGATGGAGTGTGGTGGTGAGTAACCTGGGTGTTGTGGCTGGGGTGGATGGAG
>NC_139625.1:23481284-23516284 GCF_964638095.1 Poromitra crassiceps | reverse complement strand
CAGCATCACAGCCGACATCCACACGCTGCACGGCGGCTCTCTCTGCTCTCTCTGACGGGGATCGGGCTCTCACTGCACTGCTGCACCGGCACAACTCCTCTCTCTCTCTAGATCATCAATGTCCTTCGGTCTGCGCGTCTTTGGGCAAATCGGCTCGAGTCGGGCGGGTTCATGGAGTGTTAATTGGACCTTGATGCGAATTCCGATATAACCCGATAGGGGTGCTTCAAGTCATGCTGGATCGTTAGATTACACTAAAACTTGGACAAACAGCTTGATTCACATGTTATTTACGAGCACGGGATGCTGCGAGTGCGCCTCTGCAAGGTCCGAAACTTTTCTCCCATTACGCGCAGGCAGCCCCGAGCAGAGATGCGCCAACCTGGATTAGCTCTCCTCCTTCCGGAGCAAAAGATACGTGAGGAAAAATAATCACACTCTTAGGTTTGTAATATTACTCACGTTGATAGTGTTGTTCAACAGCAGACCCGAGACACCGTCAACCATATTTATTTACCCATATTTCGGTGTGGTTATTCACGCTTGTTTCCCTCCTTACAGCGAAGGAGAAATCTCCTCAGATTGACCAGCCTGAAAATCCACGTCTTGATCTGTTTTAATTGCAGCTCAACAAGGAAGGAAATAGATCCCTAATTGACGAGCACGCTCCAGTTCCCTTTGTGCCCACGCTTACACATGAACTGCGAGACAACAGCATCCCTCTCTCTCTCTCTCAAACACACACTGCCAGGCCAGCCAGGCTCTCAGCATCTCAAACTTGGTGCTCCCCCCGCCTGCTGCCGCCACTGGCTCGGATCCAAAGTGACTTCACTCTCGGTGCGCCTTCACTTCCCGTGCGTCACGCCGACTAGAATCCAAACGTGGTCCCATGCAACCTGACTGGACCTACACGGTGACTCCAGCCCTCACCGGCTGGACCACATTCAATGTAATAACCCCCCCCCCCCCCCCCCCCCCACACACACACACACACACACCATCTCTCTCTCTGTGCGGGCGGGGGGCATGCCTCACACCCCCTCTGGGGACTCGGGCTGGGTGGCTGACTCACTGCGCTCCACCACAGCCAGAATCGAGATGTAGGCTAGTGGAAGCTATAAACACCTCAACTCACTTTAGCCACATGTTCTTTAAAATGGCTAAACATCGTTTTTCCGCAACGCTTTTCAGGCTAGCAAGAAATCTTTAGGGCACAAATTCACAGTGAGTAGCTCTCAAACCGAGGATAGTATTACATAATAGCCTAGTCTGTTTTTATTGGTTATCGTTTGCCTGTTCGCAGGAAGGTCATTGTTTGTTTGTTTACCACTACACGCGTCCGTCTGCCTGAAGGCGGTTTATTTGCATCGCAGGCTGAATATAAAGCGCCGGACATAAAGTTCAGCGTGTAGCTGGTCTTTGTGTTCGGAAGCTGCGGACTGATGGATGGGCGCAGGGGGACTGGGCGCCTGATGGACCGCTGGAACACTGGAGTCATTTTCCATCAGTGTCCATTAGGCCCAAAGGGCAAGCAAGCAGAGGCAAAAACCTCTCAGCCAGAAACCTGTCTGACAGAATGCTGCCAGCCACCCCTGCTCTGTCGAGTGTGTGTGTGTGTGTGTGTGTGTGTGTGTGGGGGGGGGGGGGGGGTTACAATGCAAACATAGGCTATATATTACTCATATTCAATGATGTAATTACACGTTTCAATTGCAACTTAAAACGTTTCAGGATTCTGCTCATGTTGAAACCAGGCAGAATAAGGTTGATCCTCCACTTGTATTAAGACTTGCAACAAGTTAATTTGTATTGGCAAATTCAATTGTCTCACCCCTCTGGCAGATTTTGTCACTGGCATTGAAGAAATTAGGATTTCCAGTTTAAATAGAGGAAATTACAAACTGAACATTTGCAGGGATATCAGCAGTAACGGCAAGAAAATGAGCCTGACTCACTTTGTCCTATGGTTCCAAGTGCTACAGGCCCATGTTATAATTTTAAACCGTGAACCTTTCTTTCTGCAGCTCCATCTTTCACATCTTATTGTGCCTCTCTGTTGGATCCTCTATGCAAAGTGTCCTAGTTTTCCCATGCCCTGCTCTGCCTGCAAAGTAAAGCCTATCATTTGGGCTGCATGAATTCAGGCAGGAAGCAAACCCATGCACCCCCCCCCCCCCATCCCCATAACCCAAATACAGCTGCGTGTTGTCCGCCTCTGTGGATGAATTATTCAACACATCTGTCTGAGGCGTGCATATGTAAACAGGTGGATAGTCTCCTGATGGCTTTTTTAAGGGGAGCCACTATGGGGTAAAGGCATCATTCACCTTAGACTCAGGCTTACGAGCCTTTGCTGTGTCACTCTAAAAGTAATTCTAAATCTCACATAAACTGTGCAGACTAAACATTACTACATGAAATCAGATGTGTGCGCTCTGTATGTCTCTGCATCAGGGCCTTTAATGCTGAGATCGTTCTCCACTTAACTCCTCAGACATAAATTACAGACGTGTGAATTATCGCCCGGCTCCAAAATGTAAATACTGAGCAGATGAAAGTCCTCTACCTTTTTCAAACTTTTGACTAATACTGTGCACATTTATATTCAGTCAACTCTCTTACTCAGTCTCTTACAAGGCATAGATGCAGTGTCTTGCTCAAGGACACACTGGCTGCTGGAATTGAACTTGGGACCGTTACAGGACAGTCTCTCTAACTGGTAGTGCACCCTGCCCTGGTTCAGTCACCATCAGGCGTGATCTGCGGGTGTGTGTGTGTGGCCTCAGTGTTTGCTTGATTGGAGACCATATACTAATGTAAATAAACGTTCCCAGATGTGGTGGAATCACGACTCCACATGGTTTCATTTAATCACCCAGGGGCACAGCGCTGGACGAGGCCAGAATAAAACACACAACAGACCAGGACTCCCAAACAAACGGAGAGGAGGGGTACAGTTACATGCAAGGCACATTGAACTACTTTATGTATTGAGACGGCAACATTTTTTATGTTTTGGCAGTTTACTTTACTGATTTTGGTTGTCATGAAAGTACCTTCTTTGATATGAGATGAAAAAAATGACTGCACTTTTTCAAGTATATTCCACCAATTTCAGTCTTTCAAATGCTTCTTGACTGATTAAGCAGTGTTTGTAAGCCAATAAATTATCATCTTAATACTTATTTTACTTTGAGTTACCCTTCCACCCAATTATACAATCTCTTTGCATTTGAATATATCCCGATGAGGATTGTGTGTAGACTGCACCCTGCTCTTAAGTCCTCTTGTAGCAGAGTGAAATAACTACTAAGTTGCTGCAAGTACACAGGGGTCTGAAGTATCAAAACAGCATTAAAGCATCAAGCTGATTGACATGGGTACATTATGCAACGATGTTTAAGTGCAGGCTAAGAAGTTGCCAGAATATAAAATATCAATTAAGAGTCTGGTAACATTTCTTGGCAGCCGCAGCACAATTTAATACAGTATGTGGCTGCTTTTTAATAGGTTTTCTTCACGTAACATTAAAATAACGATTTCATATCATCTTCATCTGTTCAAAAATATATGCTTTTAGCGCCCAAAAAGGTGCAGTATTGATTTAAATGTCACACTATACCTGATAGTCGACACCCATCTAATACCCTCAAAATGAAAGCTGACCGGCTGACCTTCAAGTCTGATTCTTACCCAAATAAGAGAACAAAAACTTAATAAAGTGCCATGGCCGAATTGTAATTGAGCTCACTGTATATATGACCCTGCTCCACTCCACAAGGTGCTGGAGTATACAAAACCCAGCTCCTCTCAACCACAAACTCCACCAGACTGATTATCCTCCTCTCCTCATTCATCCCCTTCTCAAAAGGCAGAGGATCTGAGGTTAAGCCCTTCTACCGCTTTGTAAAGTAAAAAAATAATAAAATAAATGCATACCAGAAAGCCCAAGGAGGCACTTGATAGATTAAGCCACTAACTATTGACATTGCGTGAGTGGCAGGTAAAGTCACCTCTGTTCACCAGCCCCTTCCATCACCAACAGAGAGAAAGACCTCCCCCTAGTGGTTCCAGAGATATAACCAGTGTTTATCTTTTTACTACTATCACTCACATCCCCGAGGAACTCTGATAAGCATGCATGCCAGATATGCCCGATAACCATGCCCATGTCGGTCTTAATTATTCATCTTTTGAGACGCATCAGCTTGGTTGCCACAGCAACCCTGCTCATCTTCTACATGTCAGCCAGAATTGAAAAGTCAAGATGGAGCACACCAGATGTGAGGATTATTCAAAATCATTGAGAATAGCAAATACCCTGCTATGCTATGAAGATCGAATTTACTCTCCACCCTGCCAGCCTCGGTTGTCACCATCACAGCTGTTTCAGCAAGGGATTGGAGTGGAGGATGAGTGGTCAGTCAGGTTTCAGATGGGATGAGTACAAAGTTGGAAATACAGTAAGACAATAAAAGATAAAAAACCCACCAGTAGTAAACAGGATGTGAAATGTGGAAAATGTTACGAGATGTTAACCGATACAGAGCAGCAGTTCCACAGGACAGAGGGAAGAGACAGAAACCAAACGAGGCCAGATGAAAGAAGGAACAAACTAAAGATTTATTGAAGGCAGCAGAAGACGTAAGAGAAGAACAGAATGGCAAGGGGGGAGCGGGGCACATACAGAGACACTTCTGTGTTCAGATAGGTTTAATGTCTTTGTGGTACAAAAATTGTCTTTGCAGCTCAAGAGAGCTCAATAGGTCTGTACTGTTGTTTTTATCAAAATATACATGTTTTGAATGTAAAGTGGATATAATCCAAATGATTTTGTGGTACAAAAACATGAATATATACAACCATCAACCCCTGCTTCATACAACACTTTACCCCTCCCCGCCCCCATATAAAAAAAAGAATGAAAAATAAAAGCTTTCAACGAAAATGGACAGGCATATATAATCTACTACACCATCGCCCACAGCTAGCACTGTGGCTTAATTAAGTATTCATACTAAAGCATTCTCTACCAACGTAGGCTCTTTAAAGTCAATTAAACAAGAGGGCTACAATATACAGTATAAGGAGTTACCCAAAAGATAATCATCTTCATGTGACTTTTGTCCAAGGCATCTGAGAAATGGGGGGAAAGGTATTTGAAGCCTTGTGGCTATTTGTGGAATTGCAGGAATGAGAAGAGAGAAAAAAACACATTTGAGAGATCACAACACTACAAAACAGAAGGGGTGGAAGATACTTTGGTCCTTAACAGCAATAACCGTCTGTAGCTACATGAAGCTTTCTTAACCCATGCATAAGAATCTGTTACAAAAATAGAGACAGAGCGCACCTGTATCTAGTCCATCCAAGACAACTGTGGTGGAGGCTGTGGAAACTGGTGCTGGAGGCACGCAGGAATGTGACGACGTTTAAGACTTCAGCGTGATCTGATTATGGTACCAACTTGGACCCAAGATGGAGGCAAAGTGCACTAAAGAACCTGACTAGAGCCTAAGTGGACAGACAGGGAATGGGCAAGGTCCATGCCACACTGCTGTCCTGAATTTAATTAAAAAATAATAATCATAACCTACTGGGTCTTTAGAAACAAGCCAACTGGCAGATTGTAATGACTCGAACGACATTGCCATCAACATCAATTGACGAGTGTCTCCAAGTTGCCCTCTGTAGGACACAGGTAGGATTACCTGATCTAAGGGGACGAAGGCATCTTCATCAGGCTGGTAGAGTAAGACAAACACCTGAACGAGACGTAAACAGGGTCAACTGCCCAGGCCAGAAAGTGTTTCAGCCTCAAGAGATATTAAGTCTGGGAGTCAAGGCACCGTGACTGTCATCAAAAACCAGACGCTACACATAGATATCAATACAGTATAGAAGTGATACACGTGTAAAGGCTAACATTAAAATAAAAAGAAAGATGCTAAAGAATAGAAAAGGTGTCCACCTATAGGATAATATATGGTTAAATGAGGCCCAATACAGCAGTGCCTCTAGTGAGAAGGATTAAATAGAGGTGGATCATGGAGACTGTAAGACAGGGAGGCTGGATACAGCTTCTCCCGCCACAACACACCTACCAGAGCTCCAGCACCTAGCAAGGATACACCTACCAGAGCTACAGCACCTAGCAAGGATATGCCTACCAGAGCTACAGCACCTAGCAAGGATACACCTACCAGAGCTCCAGCACCTAGCAAGGATACACCTACCAGAGCGCGGGCACCTAGCAAGGATACACCTACCAGAGCTACAGCACCTAGCAAGGATACGCCTACCAGAGCTACAGCACCTAGCAAGGATACGCCTACCAGAGCTACAGCACCTAGCAAGGATACACCTACCAGGGCTACAGCACCTAGCAAGGATACACCTACCAGAGCTACAGCACCTAGCAAGGATACGCCTACCAGAGCTACAGCACCTAGCAAGGATACGCCTACCAGAGCTACAGCACCTAGCAAGGATACGCCTACCAGAACTACAGCACCTAGCATGGATACGCCTACCAGAGCTACAGCACCTAAGGATACACCTACCAGAGCTACAGCACCTAGCAAGGATACGCCTACCAGAGCTACAGCACCTAGCAAGGATACACCTACCAGAGCTACAGCACCTAGCAAGGATACACCTACCAGAGCTACAGCACCTAGCAAGGATACACCTACCAGAGCTACAGCACCTAGCAAGGATATGGGGCAACTGTTTGTCTTACATTCATAGGTTCTACATGAAGGGATGTACACAACCCCTCAAATATACATTTCTGTTTTTGAGAAAAACAGAAGAGTGAATGAGCCACTTTTACCCCCTCACAATAATGCTGGTACAAAATAATCAAAAGGCATGAAGGAAGGCGTTTCAAGAGCCACGTCATCTCCAAATGAAGCCAGATCAATGTTTAAGGCAACCTGGCTGCTGGGGAAAAGTAAGGCACGAGACTATTAAAGAAGAAAGCTTCCGTGACTTCAGCTAGTGGTATGGATCCCCAAAAGCAAGTAGGTGGGTACTTATGAGAAGATAAAATAAAAATGGATACTGAATCCAGAAAAAAAATATTATTTGGTGGTCTATGAACCACAATAAAATCTGTTGTCTCAAACTCCTTCTGACTGGCCCGATAGGTTCAAAGTGGCAATTCAAGAAGGCACACACATAAAGATATATCCATACAAGTATCATAGTCATAGTAAAGGAATGCTGAAGTGTGTCTGGTGTGGATTTGATTTATCCACAGAAGTATACATCCATGGTGGAGGGTGTCGTTTTTAAGTAATTTGGTCTAAAGTGACAGTTTATCAGCTGCCCCTACTTTACCTCCAATACAACAAGACATTTCCTTACAGAATGTTGCCCGTTTGACAAGAGCCCACTTTAGAGCCCACAGACGACAGGTCAAATGACTAGAAAGTGGGGTACAGGGGGGCAACGTTCTGCAAAGAAAAGCAGCCATAAATATGTAATGGTGGCTATTTCCACTGAAGGCAACCTTGGGATAAGGGCACTCAGATGGCAACAGACTTGGAGGGAGGAAGGAAGGGCACTTGGGTGAAGGGCACTCAGATGGTGGATTTGGAGAAGGAGACTCGGAGGTGGTGGTTCTCTCCCAGATCGTGATTGTGGAACTCAATGAGGGACTCGATGGCCTCCTCGACTGAGGCCATCTGGATCAGCGCCATCTTGTGGTCCTTTCTAAAAAGACACAGAGATAGGAATGAATGATAAAAGTGATCATCTCAAAGATTTCCATGTAAATAAATGTCCGTTAAGACTTAACAGACAGTGACTTAACAGTTAAGTCACTATCTGAAAATGATTGAACACAATGGTGATTGAGTCTATGGCCCATTGATGGAAGCCTTTGCATTTAAAGTATTGCAGCATTAACTTGGTGTCTGTGGTGACACATGGTGGGCGGAGCTAACACAATAGACTCACTCTGTAGGTTTCTGTAAGTTCCCGACAACTCTTGTGTGAAGTAGGATAACAAGCTACCGTACTTTTTTCCGGTATTATGGGTGATTACTATGGCCGAACAAACTGACTAATGTCACATAGGCAACAATGGGCGATAAAAACATTGTTGGATATTGCACTATATATATATATATATATATATAACACTTGCTCCAGGACATTGTACTGTATGTTCTAACAAAAGGCATAGAGACACACAGCCTAGGGCAGAACAAAAACCCATTTCTTTTCATGGCAACTTCTCCTCAACTTGACGAAGACTTCAGCTGTCAAGGTCAAAGAGAGTTGCAAAGAAAGAAAGGAATTCAGTAAGAAAAACAGTATGAGTGACATTTAAGTCAGCAAACAAAGAGTGAAACAAGAATGAGACTAACTGAAAGAACTTGAAGGCCTTGACTGTGGCTCCCGGGCTGGCAAACAGTCCCCTGAGCTCCTCCTCCACCACGGCAGGCCTGCGGGTAGAAAAGGACAAGACAGAAGGAGTCAACACAACACCAAGTGTCAATGTAGAGAACGACATTTTGTTTCATTACTTTGCCTTTTGTGTTTGTCTATTGGTATATTGGAACGAGACACAAGAGGCATCATTAAATCTAACAGATGCACCTCTGGGGTAGCATGCTTAGAAAATACTGTCATAAATACTAAATATAGAAGAAACTAGAACGACTGCACCGCGGATATATGCCTCCACCAACAAGTGAGCAGTCGACATCCATGGCTGTCCAGAGTTTGACGTTTGAACTAAATGTGAAGAAATTCCGTCAAGGTGTTACTGAGATATCGTGTTAACAAGCTTGTTGTGTTCGTGAGGTCACAGTGACCTTGACCTTTGACCACCAAAATGTAATCAGTTCATCCTTGAGTCCAAGTGGACGTTTGAGGCAAATTTGACAAATTCCGTAAAGGCGTTTGTGAGATATCGCGTTAACGAACTTCGGATGGACGGACGGACGGACAACCCAAAACCATAATGCCTCCAGCCTTGCTATCGCTGGCGGAGGCATACAAATTGAGTCAAGACTATGAAGGAAAGAGCGGCAGTGGCACTCGCGGTATGTTGGAGAGGTGGAGTGTGGTGGGGGGTGATGTTACTCACGGTATGTTGGAGAGGTGGAGTGTGGCGGGGGGGATGCTACTCACGGTATGTTGGAGAGGTGGAGTGTGGCGGGGGGGATGCTACTCACGGTATGTTGGAGAGGTGGAGTGTGGCGGGGGGGATGCTACTCATGGTATGTTGGAGAGGTGGAGTGTGGCGGGGGGGATGCTACTCACAGTATGTTGGAGAGGTGGAGTGTGGCAGGGGGGATGCTACTCACGGTATGTTGGAGAGGTGGAGTGTGGCAGGGGGGATGCTACTCACGGTATGTTGGAGAGGTGGAGTGTGGCAGAGGGGGGGGATGCTACTCACGGTATGTTGGAGAGGTGGAGTGTGGCAGAGGGGGGGAAGATGTTGGAGTAATTCTTGGAGCCAGGCTTCTTGAAGCGGTGCAGCGGTGAGTTGCTGTAGTCCTTGGTGAGGCCCTGGTCCTCGTGCCCCTCCCTGGGCAGCTGCACCGTGGTGTGTTTGGACAAGGTCACGCGCATGGCTCTGCCTTGAAGCCGCTGGCCGTTCAGGTGGCTCATAGCTGTGAAACATGTTAACACATTAAGTGCCAGAGACGACCTAACTCGTCTTACATAATCCAGCGCTTAAGTGCCAAGGACGAGCTAACTCGTCTTACATAAACATTTTTTTTTTTTGACGGTGGGACATCAATCAACCCCTTTTACATCTTCGAGATAACTATTTGGAGCAAGAGCATGTGTGTAATCTATTTTACCGACCACTAAGTGGCGACAGAGACCGAGAGAAGCCACAGCCACGGGACCCAAAAGCAGCCGCCTCCCGCGGAAATGGCTTGGCGATTTTACAGTCAGAAGCCCGGACACACACACAGAACGGACAGAGATCTCTTCCCCCCAGAGCCGCGGAGCAACGCGCGAACACACACACACACACACACACACACACACACACACACACACACACACACACACACACACACACACACACACACACACACACACACACACACACACACACACACACCGCGGGAGCAAGCCATTCAAGGAAATGGCTTGGCGATTTTACAGTAATCCATTTCAGACTCGTCCCCGCACGCAGGCAAGCAGGCACGCAGACAGACAGGCAGGCAGCACAACGCGCTTCTGACACGCCCGCTGTTAGGAGGAAGGAGGAGAAGACACACGGAGGGAGGAGTTTGAATGAGAGGGGTGTTTCCTGTTGTTATGGAGGAAATTACTGTTCAAAACTATTGTTTAGAATGTCTGACGGTCTTACTGATGCCAAAAATGAATGGTTAAAGTGACTGTTTCACAAAAAGCCATTTATCTCTGAATAAATTTCCAGACGCTGAAACCATGCTGTACTCAACGGCTAATATCTACATAACTACTAACTCTGCAAACTAACTCTTTTAGACAGAGAAAGCACACATTCTATTAGTTATTTTTAGATGATTGGTGTTCATGAATTCTTAACAGAAAAGAATCCTCGGCTGTTCTAAAATGAGCCAGAATCGTCAAAAACACCCCTGGCACAACTTACCTACAGGAATGAAAACATGGCTGGCATTCAATGTGTTAAGAGAGTCAATGTTTGTTTAAAATGCTCACTAGTCTGTTTTTCTCTAGTGTTAGCCACTATTATGATTTATGTCACCAAATGTTCTTTGCTGCTCAGAGAATTGATTTGTCGGTAGATTTATATGGTCAAACAGTCAATTGTTTTCTATTGGGAAATTTGGTCCAGCCAGAGTCCACTTGGCCGTTTTCCACTTACTGCAGAAAAAATGTCCCCTGATGCCCCAGGCCCTGCCAGAGGCTGTTTGCAGATCTAAAACTAACTGGATTTTGGGAGTAAGTACTCTGCAAATATCCATATATCACTCACTCTAGTTCCCCCATTTACTGCTTGTGGATTTCAAAACCTTTTTTTTTCTCTACAGAAGACTGGCCTGCATAACTTCTATTGCCTTGGCGAGCTTTCAAACAAACACGATATTAAAAGCCTAAAACGTAGCATTTAAAAAAAAGTTTACAATTAGCCATTTATCAAAGAAAGACTTTTACCGTTTGCTCAGTTAAGGCCCACTCAGCAAAAGCACAAAATAATGCATGGTAAAATGATGCGAGGAGTAGCCTAACCAAGATGTGAAAAGAAAACTAGAACGACCGCACGCGGATATATGCCTCCGCCAACAACAAGTGAGCAGTCGACATCCATGTCTGTCGAGACTGACGTTTGAGCCAAATGTGAAGAAATTTAATCAAGGTGTTACTGAGATATGGCGTTACAGAGCTTGAAAATGTCGTTTGTGGGGTCACAGTGACCTTGACCTTTGACCACCAAAATCTAATCAGTTCATCCTTGAGTGTAAGTTGACGTTTGAGGTAAATTTGATGAAATTCCATCAAGGCGTTCCTGAGATATCACGTTAACGATCATTGGACGGACGTATGGACAACCCGAATCCATAATGCTGGGATGCAAAGTCATTGGTAGTGAAAAAGGTGACAGATATCAGGGCAAACATAAAACCACTCAGAAATCCTCTTATTTTAGGATGGAAAGGTGACTGTCACCTAAAGGTGACTAGTTTACATCCCTGATTATGCCTCCGGCCTGGCCATCGCTGGCGGAGGCATAAAAACAATTCAAAGAAAATGTTCAATAAGCAAATGGTTTGTGTGGCTGGGGGTATGTAGCTACGTAGCTGAGCCTGTGTGTGTGTGTGACTGGGGGTATGTAGCTACCTAGCTGAGCCTGTGTGTGTGTGTGACTGGGGGTATGTAGCTACCTAGCTGAGCCTGTGTGTGTGGCTGTCGGTATGTAGCTACCTATCTGAGCTTGTGTGTGTGTTTGGGGGTATGTAGCTACCTAGCTGAGCCTGTGTGTGTGGCTTGGGGTATGTAGCTACCTAGCTCAGCCTGTGTATGTGGCTGGCGGTATGTAGCTACCTACCTGAGCCTGTGTGTGTGTGACTGGCGGTATGTAGCTACCTACCTGAGCCTGTGTGTGTGGCTGGGGGTATATAGCTACCTAGCTGAGCCTGTGTGTGTGGCTGGGCCTGGGGGTATGTAGCTACCTACCTGAGCCTGTGTGTGTGGCTGGGCCTGGGGGTATGTAGCTACCTACCTGAGCCTGTGTGTGTGTGGCTGGGGGTATGTAGCTACCTACCTGAGCCTGTGTGTGTGGCTGGGGGTATGTAGCTACCTACCTGAGCCTGTGTGTGGCTGGGGGTATGTAGCTACCTACCTGAGCCTGTGTGTGTGGCTGGGGGTATGTAGCTACCTAGCTGAGCCTGTGTGTGGCTGGGGGTATGTAGCTACCTAGCTGAGCCTGTGTGTGTGTGGCTGGGGGTATGTAGCTACCTAGCTGAGCCTGTGTGTGGCTGGGGGTATGTAGCTACCTAGCTGAGCCTGTGTGTGTGTGGCTGGTGGTATGTAGCTACCTAGCTGAGCCTGTGTGCCGTCAGACATCTGGATCAGAGCGTTCTCCTTTTTATTGAACAGGATCTTCACTCTCATCACATCGCCGTACACACCTAGGGAAGGAGAGGAACGTGTTATGATACCAACCAGGAAGAAAACAGCCTCACCAGGAGCCACACAACCAATCACAGCAACCACAACAAATGGAACCATCAAATCAGGGACAATGACACTCATTCTAGTCACTAAGGCAAGACTGGCTCAATAACTCACGCCAGAATCAGGATATTCTATTGGTTTTCTGTCATTCTGTACAAAATCTCTTAAAACTAATCCTAGAAAAGCCTTTTCAGTTAACAATTAGGACAGCTAAATGGTTATGCTCAACGGTGGTAGTGATTTGAAGGCAAAAATCAAGGAGTGAAACAAAATGAGGTTTTGATTGGTATAATCACTACAATAAAAGGACTTGATTACTTGACAGACAGGGCCTGATAGACACATGCAAGAATCAACTAAACATGCAGATACCTACATTAGGAGAACTGAGACAAACTGCAAAAAAAATACTATGTGACATACTCGCAGGGATATGTCAACTCACAATCTCTAAAAAGAAGCAGCATTTCATTTACATTTTTTATGCATGGTTGCCGAGTCACTCAAGGCGACCAGAAAGAAATCAACCAAACACAAATGAAATTCAATTAATTTCCATGGATTAAAATTGGATTGTGCAGAACCAAACAATTTTTTTTTTATTTTTTTAATCTGCTTCCAGAGGGTGTCCAGCTTCCTGCCTCATCTCTGAACCATGATCCCCACCTTTACATGAGTGCTAGATTTCCATCAAGGGGCTTCTCTGTCTTTGAAGATGCAACGGCAAATGTTTGTTTGTTGCCTGTGGCGAGTAAACCAGAGCTGCTCAAAATTAAATGAACTGCTGCGACTTTGTGCGGTGTTCTCATCTCACTTTCCTCACACACACACACACACAAACACACACACACACACACTCACACAAACCCACAACAACCAAAACGGGTCATACAAACCCCACAAAAAAAAGGGGGACAGCCCCGCCCCTCATAGCTCTGTAGCCTGATGAGCCATCAGTGGTAAAAAAAAAAAAAAAAAAAAAAAAAAAAAAAAAAAAGCCAACATCATGAGACGAGACAAGCCCACCTCGTCAGGTAACAGTAGTAATAAAAGGAGATGAAAGGATGATAACGTACCGAAAAGAATAAAGAGGCAGTGTGGCGTAACGCTCTTTAGAGACAGCAGGGGGAGCAGCAGGGCAGGGAGGGTGGGGTCAGGGAGGGGAGGGGGGGAGTAGGGGAACAGGGGACAGGGGAAAAGAGACGGAGCGGAGTGGAGGACAGTGGAGTGGAGTCAGGACATGTCCGCAGGCCACAGGCAGCGAGGTCCACAGGAGAGGCCACAGTACCATGGAGGGAGGAGAGGCATGAGGGACGAGAGAATGGACAGAAGACAGAAAGAGGAGAGGGTTCAAACAGGGTGAGGGAGGAGGAAAACAGGAAGAGAAAGATGGAGAGATTGTGGAGGAAAGGAAGAGGAAAGAAGAGTGGGCGGATGAGAGAAAGATGATGATGGCAAAATCAGGGGGGCCAGAAAGGTGCCAATGTTGCGTTGTGTTTTGGTTTGCGTTTACAATTGGGTGGTGTTCAAATTGGGGTGGATGGATGGGGCAGGAGGGATAGAGGGGTCGTGGGGATGGAGGAGGGAGTGGGTGGAGTAGTAACAGAAATGGAAGAGGGGGGCAGAGAGGTAACAATTGGTCATGGGGCGTGCAGTCAGTTGGCGAGAGTTCAGGTGAGGGGATTTTAAAACAACAAAGAAGAGAGGGAGAAGGGAACAGAGAAAGAGAGAGAGAAAAAGAAAAAAGGAAGTAAAAACAAGGTCAGTATACACAAAGAAATGTAGTGCTTCAGACAGTAGAACTGGCTAAATTAAAATGCACTGTCACTATGGGAACACTAGAAGAAAAAGAAAGAGAAAAAAGATTAACAATGAAATACAGAAAAAAGGCAGAGACAATATGTACTTTTGAATTACATACTGTGTTTTGTTTAAATAGTTCTAAATTACATTGTAATTAAGACAGTCAAACCTAAATATCAAATTCCAATAAACCCTCTCACCGATTTAAGAGCTGGTTTTAAAACTAACATGCTTAATGTAATGACTACATAGCTACAGTAAATGTAATGGGTGTGGAAAAGGTATTTATACAATCTACACACTAAGCATAATGCAAAAAGAACTACGGTAATCATGAACATGTGTTTCTTAAAGAAAAAGCAATATTGTCTCTCCAGCAACTCAAGAATGATTTCAACTAATGGACAAAAATGAAGATATGAAATGGCAAGATTAAAAAAAGAAGTTAGTGTTTTGAATAAACTTAAAAAAATGCACAGTGAGCAAAGTAGCAGCTCAGAAATGCAGCAGGATTGGTCAAACACATAGAGAGGTCCTGAGAGAGGAGGTAGCAGTTGTCCCACTGGTTTGATCAGAGGGAAGAGGGAGATGGTGGGACAACGGGCACATCTCTTGAAGAGACGGGTGGAGGTGGATAACTCGAGGTGTAACTGCATGGCGCTAAAAGGTACATCATATTGCCAAGTTGCTCAGCACTGCATTGAGACAGAGGGTTTAGGCCTGGTAACTGTACTAACCTCAGGGTTCAGGTTGCTGACCAACAGGACATTGTGTCCCCCGGGACCTCCGAGCCCCGACAGGCCCAGCCGGCTGGCAGCCGCTGCGGCAGCCGCCACACCTCCGTGGCCGACACCCAGGGATGACAGGGCACCGTGAATACCAGGCATCGACAGACCTAATGGATAGGAACCTGACACATTATTGGATTCTGACTTATTATACAGCGGATCATCATACATGATTACAATAACACAAAAATAAGCACAAAAAAAAGTGTGGTGGGGTCAAGGAAAGTTTAGCTACGAGTAGCTAATGTTTTGACAAGCAATGCTTTTCTGAATGTAAACGGCATAGCGGTGTGGAGATGGTGTTAGTGTACCAACCTCCTCCCTGCTGGATGGCGAAGGCCGGGGGGAAGGCATGAGCTCCACCGTAGGGAGAGGCTGAGATTATCCCTGGAGCAGCTGGGACAGGAGACAACAAATAAACAAAAATGTGAACACGCGCTTGCTTACGTGCAATAATGATCAGCATAAAAAAACAAAGGCAGGAAATCCAGATTTTTTTTCAATTGTCAATTGTCCCATAAATGTGAAAATTCAAACAAGTTTAGACTGAGGCATCAAATATTGGTCAAAAACAGCTAACACATAAATATAAGACCTCTACAAGCAAATTCCAGATCCTTTTAAGGCCTTGAATTGTTCTAGTCCCTGAAGACATTCAAGAACAATCTGAGGGTGTGTATATTTAGGGAAGCGATCAGATCCAAAAATTCAGGAGGAAAAAAATAGAATAAAATGACATCCTCTTACCAAATGCAGCTGCCATGGCCTGCTGGTGGTCAAGGGAGGGCTGGGAGTCCCCAGTGGGCAGGTCTGGTCGGGTGTAGTCTCTGCTCTTGTCGTTGTTGTACTTGACATTAAGACTGGTGAGCTTGGAGAAGCTGATCCTCAGGGTGCAGCAAGCGTTGTAGATGTTCTGGCCATCCAGAGACTGAGAAGACAGACATGGAGGGGCCAGACTTAAGACAGTGTGCCGTTTTATTTCAACGGTCCAAAGATTCCGCTCTACACTTGAGGCACTAGAGACAAACAGTGTTTCAAGTTTGATCAATCAATACTAGGGGTGTCACGATACACTCAGTTCACGATACGATACGTATCACGATACTGGGTTCACGATAACGATACGATACGATACGATTTTAACAATATTTTTTTAAACTTGAATAATGACAATATATGACTGGAAAAGTAGTATTTTATTTGAAATGCACAAATACAAAACATGCTGTTGTGGGAAATTGTTATTACAATAACAACTAGAAAAAACATGAGATTGGAGATAAGGCTTATCTTGAAATAGAATGAGTTACACCGTCACTTAGATTTACTTTGAACTAAAAGGTTTCTCAGCAGTATAAATTCTCATTATGCATCTTCAGTTTTTCTTCAAACTCAAACAACAAGACTTTTCTTAATCTATTTTTTATGCATCTTCAGTTTTTCCTGTCAAGTAAACAGTTTTGCCAGAAACTCAATTGAATGGTTTCTCTCCTGTATAACTTATCATGTGTCTCTTCAGAGACTTGTTCAACTGAACTACTTTCCACACATTGAACTTCAACAAACAAAGACGTTTCTTAGTCTATTTTTTTGAAAAAAAAAAAAAAAAAAAAAAAAAAAAAAAAAAAAAAAAAAAAAATTTGGCGATATGAGATTTCATCTCAACGATACATATCGTGACGTTTTACTATCGCGAAATTTCGTGGGACGATATATTGTGACACCCCTAATCAATACTAAAGGATACCCTGTATTACAGCTAAAGCTGGGTTCCAGTCTTAAAGATCCCATCGGCACTCTTTGCAAGAGTAGGGGTGGAACCCCGGTGCCCTGGATAAATTCACAAACAGGCTTTCCTTCAATCATGGCCACCTAATCATCCCTCGTGATAGCTGATGTGTGGTGAGCGTTCTGGCGCCAACTGGCTGCCGTGCATCACCCAGGTGGATGAGTTGAGTTGAGTTCCCTCTCCCTCTCTCCCTCCCCTCCCTCCCTCCCTCCCTCCCTCCCCTCCCTCCCTCCCTCCCTCCCCTGACATGTGAAGCGCTTTGAGTGTCTTGAAAGGCGCTATATAAATCCCATCAATTATTATGATTATTACCAGTTTGGCATGCTGAGCTGTCATGCCATCAGCATATTGGACCAGAGCCTGGAACTGGTTGTTCTTGGTGAAGGTAATGATCTTGAGCACGGTGCCAAACTTGGAGAAGATCTGGGGAAGAAAGACAGCATGATTGGGGATGTCATCAGGACAATTATTAAGGATTAATTATATATATATATTTTTTTTAACTGACACCGACAAACATGGATTAAAAACAGGTATAGAGAATAATAAGGGGCAACTAGCATACAAATGAAACAAGTATAATATCAAACAAACTATATAAATGCCTGTTTGTATAGTGTTTTTTCTAGTAGGTGATCTATTGAGTACAAGCATATTACAGTTTCAAGCTGGTTGGCCAAGCTGTGAATAGTCTGCATAAAGTGCAGTGTGTTTGTGTACTTGGCAGCTGTATGAACTATGCTACCTGTGATCAGCATGCCAAAAGAATTCGTTTTTTTTTATGGGAAATGTGTTTGAAGGGCAAACTGTGTTTACATTGATTTGAATCAGGGTTTACAAAACATTCAATCAATTATTAACTTTTTGTCATTTCGCTGCTCTATGAATCGCAACCACATGTACATAACTTACTGCAATTGGTATTGCATTTCATCTTTCCTGAAAACATACTAAGTCAAAAGTAGAAGTGACCTTCCCACCTGACTAGGAAAGTGGGAAAAAACCCAGACGTCAAAAATCTGTGGATCCGTTCGTTGGCAAAACGGCGTAACCTATTCTTCCTGGGGTCCCCATAAAACACCCACATCACCCCCACTTACAATGAAAACAAAAGGAGAAATAAATAAACAGAGCGTACCTGGTGTAGTACATCCAGGGTGACTGGGTAGAAGAGGTTCTCCACGATGACTCTGAGTACAGGGCTTTGGGCTTGTGCACCGCCCATGCCACCCATGGCCATGCCACCTGCATCTGCTGACATGGCCATGCCTGGCATTCCTCCACCATGCAGTGCATTCACCGCCTGCAGCGCTGCCTGGGCACGCTGTGAGGGCAAACAGGTCAACCACAGGAAGCTTTTTAACACGGGTGGTTATGCTGTGTCATAAGTGTATGCCATGACTTTGTCTTTTTAGTACACTGTGTTTCCTGTATTTTGTCTTGTTTTTGGTATGGGGGGTTCCCCATTCTGTCCCCAATTGTACATAGCCAATTACCCTTGCCAAGCTGTTCTGCCGTTGCCCCATCGGCTCTGTCATTCTGGGGAGGGTGCAGAGTGACCCGCACATGCTTCCTCAGCGAGGAGTTTCACCAGCGGGACATAGCGTGTGGGAGGATCACGTTATTCCCCCCAGTTCCCTTCCCCGCTGAACAGGCGCCTCGGCCAACCAGAGGAGGCGCTAGTGCAGCGACCAGGACACACGCAAACACTAATCTTCCCACCCGCAGACAGACAATAGACCCTTCTCACGGGGGCCATTTTGTGTCGAGAAGCCAGGGTAAACACAGGTGCAAGCAAAACACTAATGAGGGTTTCCAAATCCCAATCATGGAAGTTGGAAACCCTCATTAGTGTTTTGCTTGCACCTGTGTTTACCCTGGCTTCTCGACACAAAATGGCCCCCGTGAGAAGGGTCTATTGTGTCTGTATGGACGGCCGGCCAAGTTGGAGGCGCGAACCTGCGGCCCCCTTGTGTTGGTAGCGAGGGAATCTACCGCTTCCTACTAATCCATTACACAACATTGGCACAATCATTACTTTGAAATATTGTGTCTAGTCTGCAACCTTGACACAAATAGTGCTTTGTGCCAAGTCTTTAAGAGGATCACAAGGTTTATACCAATAAAATTGAGACTGGTGTCAAGAGGCAGCATTGCAACTGTATTAAGTTTACATTTTAGACATTTAGCTGGCACTTTCAATTTCAATGACTAACAGTAAATTCCACCATTAGCCAGCATTAAAATGAAGTGTGTGGGAGAGTGAGATCATACCACTTGGTTGGGGGAGTTGTCCGTCTTGAGCTCCTTGTGGGTGGAGTATTGCATGTAGATTGGGTGGTTCCTTATGACTGGGGTGACAGAGGAGTAGTAGCTCACCATCGTCTGGGCACACTCTTCACTGTTCAGCTCCAGAAACGCCTACAGGACAAGACAAACATTTTACATTTTGTTTCTCCTGTCACAGTAGATAACGCGTCTCTTGCAGCTGTCCATACTTGGCTGAATGCATTTCTATCATGGGGGAGAGAATTGGAACATTCCAGGTTTTCATGTTAATAGCATAATAATAACACATCACCAGCAGTTGCCCCTAGCTACCGGTTTAGCATCAGTTTGTTATAATAGCTTTGATACTTTATTTATACCTGTGGGGGAATTCTTTTTCATTTTGCTTGCCCCCAGGTCAGCACTGCTGAAGTGTTAGGAATACACAGATATCAGCAGACATCAGCTTTAAAAAGCAATATGTAATATCCGTCTGATAGTTGGATATTTTCCTATTGATATCGTGGTCTGGAATTTTTGTGATCTTTTTTCTAGGCGTGTCCTTTACAACTGTCAAATTAGCAACAGAATAAAACTAAGAGGGTATTTTGTTAAAACAACAACAACAAACAATTATCGTAATATAGACATGTTTGAAAAGTTTAACCTCTTTTTCACCTGCATTTGTGCTACAATGGGCGGGGGGGGGGGGGAGATCTTGATATTGGCATCCGCCTCAAAACTATATTGGTCCATCCTTAGATACAATGTCTTGCTCAAGGACACTTACCCACTACACCGTGGGAATATGACTAAAACTATCATTGTCATCATTCCCAGGGTCAGGACATGAAGCTAGAATGCAGATACCTGGACTACAAAGAGAATTGTCGCCCACGGGTGCGAGCCGGACGGGTTTGGTGAGCGGACCTGCATACACCGGTCCCTTACCTGGTTCTTCCCTTTCAGCATCAGCAGATTGGTGACCTTCCCGAAGGGCAGTCCCAGGCTGATGACCTCAGCCTCGTTGATGTCGTTGGGCAGCTTGCGGACATGGACGACGCGTGACGGAACACCAGGGCTCCGGATGTCACCTTTGAATTTTTTGCTGTCGTTGCCATTGGCTGCAACAGAAAACAAGACGCAGATACAATCAGGAGAGGAACAGAAGGCTCCGGGTTCTTTGAATAATGGATTGATCGTCATGGCAACGTAAAACAACACAGACAGCCAACAGGCACTTCAATAAAAAAAGGATTGGAGCAAACCCCGCCTACCTGAGCTCATGATATAGGGCCCGTTGGATATGCAGGAAGAAAAGAGTTCGTCGGATCCCCGCTGCAGGGAGAAAACAAAGGTTCACTTCAGTGCATTCCCCAATGAGGGCACAGCATGGCAGGTGGAGCGCACAGCTCTCACATTACCAAGGCATTGTGTGAGAACGCAGGAAGTCATCTGATAAGCAAAGAGGATGGTGCAAACACGCTTTGAGAAGAACTCCACCTTCCTCACTAGAAGAATACAGTGACCTAGTTTGCCAGCAGGGATATTCAGCTTCCCACCATAATCATGTGTTCCCCACCTTCCATCTTCTCCTCCTCTCCAACACCGAGTTAAAGCGTAAAGTCACAGCATAAAGTCACAGCATAAAGTCACAGGCACGACAAGCTAGTATTTCTGACCCGGGGTAACGGTCCAAACAATCATGTTTTCACACCGATAACACTCACGAGGACAAACAGCTAGTATGGGGATTATTTGTAAGGGATACAATAGCAGTAAGAGTCCCACTCGACAGCAGGCTGTCAAGCCAGTACAAACCATCTTCTCATAATGAAGTGGAAGGAGCAAGGATAGGCACTGAATGAAGCATTCTACATGGGAAGACTCTCCCGGGCCTACACGACTGTACTGTCTTCTAAGATGGCCTTGTCTGGCCCTCGCACTCCAGTTGATAAAAAAAAAAGTGCTGTTTCAAGGCTGTTCTCGTGGCTGTGTGAGCGTGTGCGCGTGCGACAGATGAAGTGTAGCAGTCACAAGGAGTGGCTCAGCAGTCTGAGCCCTCCATCACCCTACAATGACGCTCCTGTTCATGCTCAGAGTAGGGCCATTGTCACGCAGAAGCACACACACATATGGAGCCCCGGGGACGCTCTCTGGGAGCCCAAGAGCACCAGAGCGTTCTGACAACGAGCGGCCGTGCAGGTCTGCTAGCATTCTTCTCTGCCCTGTGAAACGAGCGGCTGTGCAGGTCTGCTAGCATTCTTCTCTGCCCTGTGAAACGAGCGGCAGTGCAGGTCTGCTAGCATTCTTCTCTGCCCTGTGAAACGAGCGGCAGTGCAGGTCTGCTAGCATTCTTCTCTGCCCTGTGAAACGAGCGGCAGTGCAGGTCTGCTAGCATTCTTCTCTGCCCTGTGAATCGTGAGCTCCAACTGCAAGGTGGGGGATTTCCATTTGGGCGGCTGCACGACTCCTCACAAAAAGACAGAATAAGCAGATCTGAGGGAGCATTTGGTGGAGGTGGGCGTGAGGTCCTGGGACAAAGCTGTTGCTATGACAGCACAACATTCACTGTTAGCAGGAGTATAAACTACCCTTTGACTTCCAGATGGTTTGACTGGCTCGCTCTGGGGCCCATGCAAACAGGGTCTCCTATCTCAATGCCTGGACTTCAGCAGCACGAGACAGACTCTTCCTTTTCACTAATCAGTATCAGGGGGCCAATCTTCACAGACCTTTGTGTAAATTATGGAATGCACACCCAAGTATGGTTTCTTTAACCATAGGAAGGATGCAAATTGCAAGTCAGTTTCTGGTAGGCCTCAAAATGACAAGATGAACTTATGTTGTAATGACGACTTGAGCATAGATACTAGAAAGAGAGCAGAGTGTATTTCACAATTATATCCCATCCTTTATAAAGGAAATAAGTGGGTTCTGCAATTTTGGTCAATTTTTTGGTTACACTCGGACAATTGCGATGTCACTGATTATGTCACTATGACATGATGTCCTAGACATTGTGACATAATCGCGGATGATGTCATAGACATTGTGACATCATCAGTGATGTCACAATTGCCTTGAGTGTAACCAAAAACCACAATTGCTCGAGTGACATCACTGATGATGTCATAGACGATGATGTCACAACATCTATGACATCACTGTCTATGACATCATCAGTGACAACACAATTGCGCCCACGCAGCAGCCGAGCTGTGTATGCGAGCTGCAGGGCGAGCCTAGGAATCGAGATGCTCTGAAAAGAATCAAAAATAAGGATCATTGTCAGTGAATCTGTGTCAGAATTAAATTAAAAAATTGCAATCGGGAAACCCAAGGACAGGGGAAAACAGTCATCTCTATCAAAATGGATGGGAGTGGCCAGTCAAACAAAAAAAATGTGATAAGAAATGCGGTGTGTCCTAGAAGCTGGACTTGCCTAGAAAAAACTAAAAACAACATTACTGCTTAATAAATGGGCCAAGGACAGATCTGGGCCATGGGAAATGGTGGAAGTGACTCCAGTTTGACTCAGTGGATGTGGGTGGCAGTGTCACACTACCAGTTAACAGACCGCCTGGCCGCAAACAGGAAGGGGAATAAGATGAAGCCTTCTCCCCAGGGTTAGGCTACTTCCTCCTGGGTACCCAGGGTTAGGCTACTTCCTCCTGGGTACCCAGGGTTAGGCTACTTCCTCCTGGGTACTGATGGTCATTGTTCTACGGTAGCACTCTCTCTCTCTGCCCTCCTACTTCCTCATTCTAATAATAGCCACAGAGCCAAGGCAGTGTACAGTACAGTGCACATCACGTAGAAAGACATACAGAGAACAAAATGGAGGATTACGTTACTGTCGACTGAACAATGTAGCTGTGGCTATTTGAAGGTGCGAGCCGCGAGTCAAGTGTGAAGAGACAGCGCACGCACAGGCACGGTTACATTACAGAACGAAAAGGATGTGAAAAAATAAGAGCTGAGGAGCAACGCTTTGTTTGCAGACCCCAAGACCGACATAAACCTGCTAAACGAGTATGGACCTGTCTGTCTCTATCTTTTGTTTGCTCAGAACGCTGACAGTATAATTAACCTGCGGGAATGACGACACTTTGCTGGCCCACATACTGAAACTGTTGAGCAGTTTCCTTTCATAGACAATGGCCTACCCTGAACTAACTTGATAAGGGAATGTGACTTGGGGCAATGTCCCCGCCCCACACAACCACATCACACACACCTGGTTGGCATTAAGCACAAAAACAAACCTGTAATGCTCAGAAAAACTTAGCCGCTAAATTAAAAATCCATGCGCACTTAAAACACCCTGAATCTGTAACACTACTGCAACACTTAAGACTCTCCTACTCTGGTGCAACATTTGGAAAAGCACTACTGTCTTACAAGGGAGTGAAACCAGAGATGTTTAACTTCTACTTCTACTTCAGTGTTGACTTCTGCATGCATTGGGGGGGGGGGGGCGGGGGTGCAGTAGGCGGTGAAGTCCCAGAGAGAACAGTGCAGGTACAGACATGTGTATTCACTGTGATCGGCCTTGGCCGGGGGTAGGGGTGAGTGTGGCGGGGGTGGGGGGTTGTGCCACACTGGGGGGGCCGGAGGGGGGGGGGATTGGAATGCGACCGCAGAATTCCAGACGCTCTGCCCAGACGGAATAATTACAGATTCCAGCGAAGCAGCGCTCCGTAACTCTGCATCATCGTTCCCACAACACATCAAACTCAGAACACAGGAAAAGTGGAAGAGCAAAAAGTAGGAAAAACCAAACCACACCGTAGTTCTTCTCAAATCTCAAGTATCGATCACAGGCCGTTTACACAGTGCATTGTTAATCATGCTTAAAAAACAATGGGCCCGATTGAATGATGTGCAAATGAAGGAGGGGGGGCAGTGCATGTCTCTTTTCTGGGTGCGTGCTCTATATTTAAACAGGGAAAGACCTTTGCCCGGCCAGGAGTATGAGGGCGGCCGTGGGAGGATGGCTACAGCCCTGGTTGTGTTCAATTACTCCACCTACACCATCTGCCCGGGCCCTGTTACCAAGGCTTCGTACTTAAACAGGCATTTTTATTGGGTACACAAGTACCAAGCAGCAGTCTGCCAAATACAAATGTGTTCCTTCTTTAACATGTATGCACACACAAACACACAGAATCCGCTTACTATTTTAGTTACACAGGCCACACAACCTCCCGCATCACTTGAAATTTGAATGCATTATGAGAGGCCATCTCATCTCGTTTTACTAGTATTGGCGGAGTAGCCTCTTGATAAAAAGGAGACAGGGTCATTCTCAAGCATTGGGGACAGGATTGAACCGCTTTCTTAACATTCCAGTGAGGTCAACAAGCTATAAACGTACACAGGAAATGAACAACAGGAAGTTTTCATTTCACAACGGCCACACAACACATGAACATAAGCGAGAGAGGAAAACATGCACCACTGGCTCAGATCATCTACGTTAATTGATTAATCAGATATTCCATGGTCACAGTCTTGAGTGTTGCTGCAATCAAAAAAGTTGCAGCAACACTGCTGACCTTTTGGGTGTTTTCCATAAATCTTTAAAGAAAGGGGATAGCCAGCCACTAACTGCCAACTCATTACACATGAGAAATGGCTTTGGGCAGCAGTTCTGTAATTACAGAGGAAGCTCTCTCTAACTGACCAAACACTGACAGACTCTGCGTCTCAGTTACCACTCTTCTTCTTAACTTCCAATCTGACTAACTTGTGAAGTACTTGCTCAAAGGAGTGTTTCCTTTATTTTCATTCAGCTGCAGTGGGACATGTTTGGAAAATCGTCACAACTGCTAGACCAATAAATATTGGAAATTCATTGTTTGTCCCTATTGCTTATCCCGTCAAAATGACATTCCAATTACAGCACGATTGTTTATGATCATATTATCATATTATGATAGAAACGCCCAAAACAACCCAAAGCATGGCTCTCTCTCAGAACATGAATAACCCCACACATACAACAGAAAATAAATAAAAGACGGGACATGAACATAACAATTGAAGAGTTTCACATCATCAATTGGTTAATTTTGCATGCAAACCATTTTACTTCATGGTAAACATTCTGTAGTCTACCGGAAATGATTGAAATGAGCAACAGTGGGAAAAGAATTGAGCAGAGAATGTAAATCAAACAGTGCCTACCTTGGTGCCAACTGATATGTCATGGACACTGCTGTGAAAGAGAAAGAATGATTTTTAATTAGGAAGAAAAAAATGCAGTGTAGTATCTCTTGTGCAATCCAAAAGTTAAGAAGAGCACTACGTTAGGGAAACAACATAAATTGTATACTACTATTGTATCGTTCAGCCAAAAGGTTCACTGGATGACTTCCTCATTCAGAGATCATTATAACGTTACAAAGCTCAAAATTCAGGAAGCATCATAGACACCGCAAATCAACAAAGCCAAAGTCTGAACAGGGCTGTTAAAGAGCAGTGTAATTAATGGGGGGGGGGGGGGGTATAAAAACATATGCATAGAAGGTAATGAAATAGCAACCCGTCTGAGATAAAATGTCTACAAAACCATATAGGCGTGGAGGGGAGGCACATCCCTGTCTTCGGCAAATGCAATTGTCCCTTCTAAAAGGGCCATTAATGTATTTATCCTTTACCATGCCATGTTATGCTGAAAAGCTACAGGTACACACAAATAACGTTACTTACTCAATTTCAGGGACGTAGCCGGATCCCAGAGGATACAGGTCAGCGTCTAGGCGGCTGAAGAGAATTGGTAAACCATAAGAGCACATTTCAGTGTGGCCAACAACATCGCAGGGGTGATTAAAACGCATCCACAAATACGATATTTTAGTTCAGGTTGTTGCAGGCCGAGGACACGCATTGGTTTCGCTCTGCTTTCAGAGCCATTTAGAATTGACAAACTGATATGGATCAAAAATAAATAGCGGCGTTTAACTGTAACGTTAGTTAGTCAACGACCAGCTAATGCACGACTCACCTAAAGCTAGTCTAGATAAGCCAGTGTTGAAATCTTTGATCCGATCAATGAGAGTAGGAAACGCTCGGCCAGGCATCTCCAACATGGCCCTGGCACTCCGCGGACAAATGAATGCGGAAATGAGACACGTTGCTTTAGCTAGCGCTCGAGTTCCCACGAAACCAAGTTACCGAGGTATAACTAGTTTAGCCACTGTTCACTAACATCATCACGAACAATCGAGTACTAGCAGACAAAACTAAAAAGGACAAAGTGCGGTTATAAAGCAACTCTTGTTTAGGTCAGTTTGATAACGTTTAGTGTTAGTATCGTTTAATAAGAACATGAAATGCACTCGCTCAAACGGGCTAACGTAGTTAGCTAGCAGTAGCTGCTGCTAGTTAGCTAACGCTCCTGCTAACTGTTGCATGTTTTGAAGGGGAAAATGTTTCAAGTAAACTTTCCCCGTCTAACGATGAAGTGAAGTAGCCATCGCAACCAGAACAAGTTCACAAACAAACTACATAACACAAGAAGTCACACAGACGGCGGTTTATCTTAGAATTTTTAAGACATAAATGTGGTTCTTTTTCACTTACCCGTCCATTGCACAATAAAAACTGCAGGTCTGAAGCGAAGGTAGGGCGGCAGACTTGCTTGATTTTCTTACAAAATGGCTGAACACACGGAGGCGAGCGCTGATTAGTCCAGCCACTTCCAAGAGCCAAAGTAGGGCGGGGACAAACATCTACTAGAGCCATGATTGGACAAGACGACCATCATTTGTACAAAAGAAGAAGGCCGCGGCAAATTTCCACATCAAGAAAGATGTCGTCCAATTATTTATTCTGCATGGACGTCTACTGTTTGAGGTTCGTTTTGGGGTCCGTGGTAATGGAACAGAATAATCAGTTGTCTTAAAAATATGAGGTCGAGAGGCAACAGAAAGAGAAACAGTAGTGGCAAACTACAACAAATAGCCTACGGAGAAAGTGGTGAACCATCACATTTGTGAAAATCTGAGTGTGTAGTATTGATTCCTGCACGTTTTTTTCCCATATTTATTTGTAAGTATAAAAGCACCAATACAACACAAAAAGATGGTAAAGGGACAAACAATGATAAGTATCCACGTGTAGATTAAAAAAAACTGCCAAGGGTCGCCAAACAGGCTCTGTTTGTTTGTTTGTTTTTCAATTTTTGTCCCACTGATGATGTCACAATGTCTATGACATCATCAGTGATGTCATCAGTGACATCATTATTGACCAAAATCTGTCATAGGCACTGAGCATTTGTGGCTTTTGGTTACACTTGCGCAATTGTGACATCACTGATGATGTCATAGACATTGTGACATCATCAGTGATGTCACAAGAGCAGGTGAGGCCATGCAGCGGGCAGCTCGGCGAGCTGCAGGGCGGGCAAGGCGAAACGAGCACGCGTAGCATACAAGATGCCTGGTAAGTAAATAGACAGAAAATACCGGTAAATGAAAACATTGAATTGGGAGCACAGATCCACAGTTTTAACATTTTTATCTTTGATGTTAGTTTCAAAGATTTATTGGCCAGGGGTAAAGAGAGTGTTTGGGGGGGGGGTTTGGAGAAGCAAGGAATGTGGTCTGATTGTATTGTCATCGCTCTCTCTCTCCCCCCTCTCTGTCTGTGACTGTCTCTCTCTCTACCCTGTCTCTATCTGCTGTGTCTATCAAATGAAAGGACAAAACAAATCTTGCTGGCATTGGCCTTGCCTGCCATCATGTCTCATCTGGAAAGCTTTGGTGGATGAGTTGAGTTCCCCCCACTCACACCCTCCTCAGATGCGAAGCGGTTTGGGTGCCTTGAAAAGCGCCATATACATATAATCAATTGTTAAATGCAATCAATTTTGAGGTGAGAGATTTGTCTTTTTGCACGTCACCACTAGAGGACAAAACTTTGACCTCAGTCCCGAGGTACACACATTTTAGTGTATAGTTATTAGCCTACTAGGGAACTAATGAGGAACGGATGAGGAACTAACTATTAGTTAAAGGTCAGTTCTTGAGTAGGTTAACTCCTAAATGTCATAGAGAATTTATGACGAACTAACTATTAGTTTATGGTCAGTTCTTGAGTAACTCCTAATCAAATTTCATAGATAATCTAGTGCTGGGCGTTATGGACAAAATCAAATATCACAATATTTTTTGACATATAATATTGATATTGTGACGATACTATAGGGATGACTATTAGGTGCTTTCACAAAATATGTACAGAATATAGAATAGAAGATTCGAGATATAGATATAGAAGATTTTAGCTAAATAATCATAATGTGGCTATAATGACTTGGGTGAAGGCAAATAGGCCTAATAAAACAGGTATAACAGTCTGGTAAATTTGGAGATTGCATTACTTTACTGATTGCAGTATCCAAAATCTAAGAGGAGATCTGGCCTCATATCACAATATAATATCGATATCTTGCCCAGCACTGTATAATCAGTAGTTCAGTGAATAATTAGTTAATTGAGAAATTAATGCTGGAATGAAGAACAACATGATCTCAGTATTCTCTTTCTCTCTCTCTCTCTCTCTCTCTCTCTCTCTCTCTCTCTCTCTCTCTCTCTCTCTCTCTCTCTCTCTCTCTCTCTCTTCTAAACAAAGTCTCTGATACTGGGTGTGTGGACCATGACCTCCTGGTTGACAGCATGTTGCCAAACCAGATGTTGGAAGGCTTCCATTGACTGACTTAATCACTGAGGCCTGCCTGACCACCTGTTGCTTCACAGACCAAGCTTTGCAACAACAATAACAAAAACAACAACAACAACAACACACACACACACACACACGCACGCACGCACGCGCACGCACACACACACACACACACACACGCACGCACACGCACACACACACACACACACACACACACACACACACACACAATTATATAAGAATGAGTGTGCACTCCACTCATCCTGATTTGTGTCTCTCACTGCTAACCTAATATTGAGGTTCAACAAATTAATCATAGAGGGAAGGTAATTAAACATGATTATGTTAGCAGCAATTAGATTTTGCTTAGCCCTCAAATGGTTGAATTGATAGATTATTTGTCAAGCAGCACCACCCTATGACAGAAGTAGGCTACAGTAAATGCCGGTATTACAGTAGTGTTTGATTTTGGAGGAATGGGATATTCTCTTTTTCATTTGTTTTGAACACATTTAATTTCAGATTAAAATGCTGTTCTTTTCCCATACTTCTTTGCCTTTTGTACTGGTCAAATCCATTATGATGGTTTTTTTTTTACTAGTTCTGACCACACCCTGTAGATACACAGTGATATGATTACTGTAGTGTGTGTGTGTGTGTGTGTGTGTGTGTGTGTGTGTGTGTGTGTGTGTGTGTGTGTGTGTGTGTGTGTGTGCGTGTGCGTGTGCGTGTGTGTGTGCGTGTGCGTGCGTCGGATATGAAGGCTATCAGTGGTGTGAGTGTTTGGTTGGCTGGCTGCTGTGTGTGTGTGTGTGTGTGTGTGTGTGTGTGTGTGTGTTTGTGTGTCAGGGGCACATAACATAATTCTCTGTGCATGGAACCTATGTCCTAAATATGTCTTAAATAGAGCAAAATGATATTTGATGAACAGAGTATGTATAAGCCAGTTTATGCTGGGCTCAAGATGCATTTCTCATTGCAATTAATTTGAAGCAGCATGAAGGTGTATGTGTTACAACTATTCTATTAGTCCATGGGCATACCTGACCCCCTTCTGAAGAATGCCACTATATGAGTCTCTCTCTTTCTCATACGCGCATGCACGCAGGCGCGTACACACACACACACACACACACACACGCACACGCACACACACACACACACACACACACACACACACACACACACACACACACACACACACACACACACACACACACACACACACACACACACACACTCACACACACATTTGCTCTCACTGCTCACCCAATTACTCTCTTATAGCTGATAATAGCTGTCATGTAACCTCCATACTGGGATGAATTCCAAAATAGTCGTGGTATGCTCTCTAGTGGCATTGTCTGGGTACTGCACTTTCAAAAACTATGTTCTGCAGTTCTGATGACGCTGATTTCCATAAACACTCTATGTCTACCGCTAGAAGCTCCATTTCATGTTTTCTCTCTTTCATTTCTCAAATCATACCTTTGACCTCATTCCTCTAGTCTACATGATTACTCTTTTATAAATATAAGTTAGATTGCTTTTCTATTATTTTTCAGTGTGTCTGTGTGGTATGTTTGTGTCTAGGCCCTATCTATGGTCTAGGCATGACACCACCATTGCAAATCTCCAAAGGAGTCTTCCTTATACCCATTTGTGAGACTCCCATTAGTACCAGTGTGATACTGACTCATATATTTCGAAGCTAAGATGCCAAAACTCACATCATTATTTTTGCCTTATGTGCATGACTGTGTGTGTGTGTGTGTGTATGTACACATTTGGTTAATTACACAGACACTTGTCTGACTTGCTGTAAACAAACAGTAGTTTTATTCAAGATTAAACATTTGGACGACCACAGAATAGATGAACAGGCATTGGTCTAACACAAGATCGCTGTCTCCGCTCCTGTTCCAGAGAGCCGCTATTATGCATCTTGACAAATGTACTCCCCATTACATTTATATGTAGTTAAATGTGTGTACATATAGATTTATAGATTGTCAGTCTCCTGTGTAAAGCTTGCATCTAAAAATAAAATAAAAAAGAAATCACTGCAACTTTGGGGAATTGAGAAAACCCTGATTATCCCATTAAAGGCCGTGCATTTTTGACTGCTTCAAATGCAATTTAAAGGGGTGTGGTTTGGCTTTTGTTCTGACATCTTTTCTACACGTGGGATAAAGATATCAGCTGTCAGTTGCAGTAAAACAAAATCAAACAATCTAAAAAAGGCAAAATTGGAGATGCAGAGTTTCTTCAAGACACCAACAATATTCTACACTTTCTCCGTCTTCTGAGCTGCATTTACATGTTAATAATGTGTGGGGGGGAAAACAGTGTTAATATTCTGCCATCTTTGTGTAGTCCAGTGGGTTGTCATGACCAGGAGCGGAGACGGACAAACCGTGGTCTAATATGAATGGCAGACAGACAAGTCCAACTAACTGAACCTGACAAAGGCACCGACAACACACAAATGTAGTCATCTTTTTTAAAAATACACACATCAAATACAATATACTGCCCTGCAAAGAGGCCATAGGGAAAATAAAACAAAAAAACATGAGTCAATATAAGAAACAAAAGTTGTAAGTCGTACAATTACACATATACTTTGTCCTTCCGCCTCTTGACCTCCCTTGGAATGTTAGAAGGGAGCGTTTCTCCGGTGGTAAATGCAGGCAGGACTTGAGAGAATGCATCTGGCACTGAGGGCTGCAAAAAGACTCTCTTATTCAACAAGTGTATGCAGGAGGCAGTAGAGTCCCGGTGAACTATATTTCCCACAATCCCCCTCACCAGTCATTTTGAGTATGACAGCGAGAACGCGTTGATGTAACAGCAGTTGGTGGATGGAGAGTTATGATTTAGACTCATGGTTAGCACCAACTTCAGAGGTTTTTAAACTGCATGTGGAGACGGTGGGGGTTTGATGATGCGGACAAAGCAATAAACACAGTGGGATAATGCTAATGGTGTTTCAGAGAAACACAGAGGCATGGATGAGCCTGGGGGAGAAGAGATATAGGCAGCATAATATAGCATCACTGACCCAGATCATACATGATGACCATATACTGTCCGCCAAACAGATGAGGAGACGAGGGCCAAATGTATTTCAATAGGCTTGCAGGGGTTTGGGTTACTCAAGGTGCTTATTTCAGACGTTTTAATGACTTAAGACACATCTTGCTGGAGAATTGCTACAGAGCCAGGGTACCAACAATACCGCCCCCATCTGGCAGAGTCAGGTTAAGGGTACCTGGATATGACTAAATTCTTCAAATTAGGGTTTAGGATTCCCCAGGTAATGATCATTTGTAAGAAAAGACATTTCAGTCCTTTTCCCCCACTTTGGATCTATTCAAGTACTATTGGGCCCAGGTCTACAGACAAACACAGAGACCGCCAGGGGTTAAACTGGGAGCGAATAGAAGACAGAAACCAGCAGCTCACCAACACACAGTGAAATTACAGTATTAACAGATATTTTATTTGGTTCATGAAGAGACAAAAGCTTTTCACGGCAAGCTGAGCCAGCCCCACTCCTACTGTAGGGGGCGCCGATTGTAAAGTGGCCACACTGAAATTAACATCAACATTTCGCCACATTTAGCTCCAAACAACATTTTAAAAAGTGTTGTGAATTTTTTAAAGACTTTACTTTCTCTGCTCAGATTTATCCTGCTGGTCCCAGGGATAGAACCGACGACCTTCATTTGTACTGTTTATATATATATATATATATATATATATATATATATATATATATATATATATATATATATATATATATATATATATATACAAGAAAAGTAAATATTACGAAGTTCACAAATATTGCTGTAAGTCTGGTAAAAAGTTACTTAAAAAAATTCACAACACTTAAAAAAAACACGTTTGGAGTAAAAATTGGCAAAATGTTTCTGTTAATTTCAGTGTGCACCACTTTACAATCGGCGCCCCATACACTCCTCTCTCATTGTGGTAAAACAAATCCCAATTTAACCCCTGAACTTACATTCATGTGAACGAGTTCGAGACCCGACAGACAGTGACAAGACAATTCAAAAAGCTGCAAGGCTTCATGCACTGCTACCTCATAAGATTCTACATTGACGTTACCGCTGAGAGAGCAAAAGGATTTAAGCATTTCTATTCATTGCACAATGGCTTGACGTGACTCTATTGAACATGAATTGTATTTTTCTTTTTTTTAAGTAGAAAAAAGTGGTGATTTTCATGTACAGGTAGGCTACTGTAAGTGTGGCATACAGTATCTGTGAGAAGCTAATGTGGTTTGTAATAAGATCATTTCACTTAGCCTTTGTCTCCGTGCTGTAGTTTTTTTTTACTTAATGCATATCTCTAACACTGCCAATTATATTTACTGTTACTGATATAAAGACTTACGTGACTAAAGATTATGAGCAAGCGCCGACACTTGTAATGATTGTAACGCGAATCTGGTAGTGCTTACAAGCTTACATGCAGTCAATGTTTGGAGATGATGAAGAGAACCAAAAACAATAAATACATTGTATAAAACATAATTTGATATCAATATATTAAAATACTATTTAAAATAATATCTTAGACAATATTGCAATATGAAATTGACTGATAAATAGTTGGTAGGCCTACAGAGAGAAATATATATATTTAAGTATCTGTGTCCTTCATATTTTGCTGTTTTTCTGACTAAAGTACAATGATTTAAAGTTTCCAGATGTCCCCAGTGGGTAGCAGTACAATCCAGATAGCTATTACATTTTATTTTTTCCAACAATAATAACAATGAACTTACAGTACACAGTCCCATAATAAAGATATACATACTGAATACAATATAAATGTCAAGACAGAAAAATAGAAAAATATCAATAGAAATCAAAAGTAAAATACATATCAGAGAAAGTATATGGAGTAAAGTGTACTTATGAGTCTTTGTGGTTCTTGTTGTTGTGGATGAAGCTGCTGTATTGGCTTTCTTCGTTGATATCTTGGCTGTGGAACTGTACTTCTCTCTTTTCAAGGTTTGTTTATTGTACTTCTGCTGTTTTTTTTACCCAGTCCCGATACACACACTCCCAGACAGACACATAGTTACACACACACACACACACACACACACACACACACACACACACACACACACACACACACACACACACACACACACACACACACACACACACAGACTTGCAAGTACAGACACACACACAACGTACACACATGCCCACACAGGGGCTGGCGAGCACCCAGGCATACAGTACAACATACATACGTATACATACATACATACATACATACGTACCTACATACATACATACATACATACATACATACATGCATACATACATACCTACATACATACATACATACATACATACATACATACATACATACATACATACATACATGCATGCACACACACACACACACACAGACACACAGACACACACATGACTCACATGACCGTGCAGCATTTGCAGGTCTGTTTCTTTTCCTTCTCTCCCTCCTCCCCTCCCTCCCCATTGGCCGTCTCCTTCTCCGCCATGCTGCCGTTGGGTGGAGCCTGCTCCTCCGTGGCCCCCTCTCCCCCGGCTTTCCCCTCCCCATCCTCGATGACCACGAACTCGGCCTTGACGTTGCCGTCCACACCCTCCATTCCCAGGACCGTGCGGTTCTCCTGCTCCTCCTCCACCGTCTTGTAGCCCATGAACACCAGGGTGACGGGGTTGTCGGCACTCGCCTGGTCGGGGCTGGGGCCCAGTAGCTTGGCCTCGATCCCTGTCACCTCTCTCCTGGGAGTCTGGGGCTGCACTACTCCGTTCTCTCCTGTAGGGGGCAGCGGGGCACCACAGGCAGGATGGAGGGGGGGGGGGGGGGGGGGGGGGGGGGGGGGGGCGCAAAAGAGAGACCAGGGTGGCCAGAGTAAGTCAGAGAGACAAAGAAAGAAAGAAATGAAATATTGTTTTAAT
>NC_139625.1:23436284-23473784 GCF_964638095.1 Poromitra crassiceps | reverse complement strand
CACATGTTTGTATGTATCTTAGAGAGAACACATGTTTGTATGTATCTTAGAGAGAACACATGTTTGTATGTATCTTAGAGAGAACACATGTTTGTATGTATCTTAGAGAGAACACATGTTTGTATGTATCTTAGTGAGAACACATATTTGTATGTATCTTAGAGAGAACACATATTTGTATGTATCTTAGAGAGAACACATGTTTGTATGTATCTTAGAGAGAACACATGTTTGTATGTATCTTAGTGAGAACACATATTTGTATGTATCTTAGAGAGAACACATGTTTGTATGTATCTTAGTGAGAACACATGTTTGTATGTATCTTAGAGAGAACACATGTTTGTATGTATCTTAGTGAGAACACACGTTTGTATGTATCTTAGAGAGAACACATGTTTGTATGTATCTTAGAGAGAACACATGTTTGCATGTATCTTAGAGAGAACACATGTTTGTATGTATCTTAGAGAGAACACATGTTTGTATGTATCTTAGAGAGAACACATGTTTGTATGTATCTTAGTGAGAACACATGTTTGTATGTATCTTAGTGAGAACACATGTTTGTATGTATCTTAGTGAGAACACACGTTTGTATGTATCTTAGAGAGAACACATGTTTGTATGTATCTTAGTGAGAACACATGTTTGTATGTATCTTAGTGAGTACCAATCATACTGATGCACAACGTGCATTGAGTGACATCAGACAACAAAGCCCCACATGTGGGAAGTGCGCAGTAACGACAAACATTTGCATATCAGCACTTCAAGCCTCCATTATCACCTCAATGTTAAACATGTTGCAGCTAGCGTGGAAGCTAGCCAGAGCTACATGTAACGTTAACTTAGCCGCTGATGATGCTAACATTAGTCCTAATACGAGCAAGCAGACTCGCCAACCAACACTCGACCAGATGATGGGGTTCAGAGCCAAGATTAGTAAGTTCACGTCTGATAAGTGCAAATATAGCAATAGTATTGTCTGTTCTAACTGAACAATCCCCTCAGAAAAACACGTCGCCATCAGAACTCTCCCATACCATACCTTACTAGACCCCTGAACCTCCTCCATACCCCATAACATGTCCTGTTGGTCTGGTCTCCTTTTGTTTATGACTGAAAGTTCTATTTTACTTAGTGAAGCTACTATGATGTCTGCATTTTTGCTCATGTTTGCTTTTTAACCTGTAAATTGGTC
This sequence comes from Poromitra crassiceps, assembly GCF_964638095.1. Taxonomy (NCBI): domain Eukaryota; kingdom Metazoa; phylum Chordata; class Actinopteri; order Beryciformes; family Melamphaidae; genus Poromitra; species Poromitra crassiceps. Next base: position 23,472,580 of record NC_139625.1, on the reverse strand, counting down.
ATTAATTCAGTCTACTGCTATGTGCCAAATAAAGTACTAGTACTTCTACTACTACTACCTATTCACTGATTCACTCATATACCAAAATCCATTTGAATTGAAAAATGTTGCTTCTTGTGTCAAATATTGATATGCGATTAAATTGCGATTAATTTAGATTAATTAATAACAAAGCCTCTAATTAATTAGATAAAACTTTTTAATCGAGTCCCACCACTAGTTTGTATGTATCTTAGTGAGAACACATGTTTGTATGTATCTTAGCGAGAACACATGTTTGTATGTATCTTAGTGAGAACATTCATTGATATAATGCATTCCCTAGCCCTAATCCTAACCTTAACATCACAACTAAATGCCTAAGCCTTATCCTAACCTAAACCCAAGTCTAACCTAAGCCTTAAAACCAAGTCTTAACCTTCAAACAGCCCGTCGGAGGTGTGTGAGAAAGTGAGGACCGACCAAAATGTCCTCACGTCCCAGGTATAAACCTAAAATTGGTCCTCACTAAGATAGGTGTTTTTCCTGCACCTATATGCCGTTATTTTGCACTATGTTGTAACGGAGTCTACAGAACAAGAATTTCACACGTGATACTTGTACTACGGAGTGACAATAAAAATCTTGAATCTTGAATAGCTACAACACACACACACACACACACACACACACACACAGGTCTGCGCATACACAACCACGACCTTTGCTCTTATCTTTGACCCGCTGAATTGTCCACAGTTGAAATAGCATTGACAGTGCTAACAAGTGTGTGGCGTGATGATTACCCCAAAACACAGCACTTACTCCCGCTATTCCAAACAGGAAAGTGCCAGAGCTGACCTTAGGGTCAGGGTCTTCACCTGACCTTAAGGTCAGGGTCAGGGTCTTCACCTGACCTTAAGGTCAGGGTCAGGGTCTTCACCTGACCTTAAGGTCAGGGTCAGGGTCTTCACCTGACCTTAGGGTCAGGGTCTTGACCCTGTTTGGTTGAGGTTAATGGTAAGGGTTAGCATTAGCAAGCTAAAGCCCAACATGCAGCTGCAATAGAGAAGTGTGTTCCCACCCAGTAGATTTGCCCTGTTTGCCCAAAGTGAATTCTGGTTTTGGGTATGTACACTTCAAAACTGACCAATCAAAACTTTAAACCCCATATGTATAAAGTTGCTGTGCAGCAGCAGCAGCAGCGGCCTCTGTTGCCACAAGCAGGGCCCGAAATTAACACCCGCCAAGCGCCATTGGTGACTAGATTTTACATTTGGCGTATGACACTGAGAGGTCTGTCCACCACGTGGCGGGTGACAAAATAGTCATGTAAAATAATTAAAACTGCGGTGTGTTTTGGTCTTACGACTGTCGCTTTTTGGCAGCCCCCAAGCTCTCATTTCGCGACATCTTCAGCCTAAGCCCTCGTTCACACAGGACGCCGAACGTAAGCAGAACTGAAGCTTGAAGCAGCACAAGCTGAACGTACGCCTTACTGTTCACACAAGACGCCTTCTCTTTTCCTCTCAGCGGCTACTCTCGCGCCTTGAACCCGCCCACAACTCCCATTAACTTCATGCCTCACTTCTTCACGGCTTCATCGTCACGCTTGGAAATTCAGCGTCAATCCTGAGTGATCGCTTCAGCGTGGCGTGAGCGTGGCTTCGGCAAGGCATTGTTTACCGACGTCACAACCGCTAGTCCGCTGTCCACCATTTGCCATCTGCATTGCATTCTGCACTGCAGCGCGTGTTTGCACTGTAGTAAGCTACGTCCGCCTGCTGAAGCTAACGTTAGCTTCAGGGTGACAATTATGTGGACAGTGGAACTATATCGCAGGAATAAGCCAGCCGTTAAAAAGGAAACCCACCGCAGCCGCCACGCCACCGATGAAAGAGTGGGAGCGGGAGCACCTAACAAAAGAACGTTTCGTGAGGAGTGGAAGTTTGGAGATATGACGTTTCAAGAGACTGGCTACAGTGTGATGCTGGGATCGGTAGTCATCGGTAGTAAATCAATGAAGCTGGAAACCATTCGTGACCATGAACAGAGCAAGTGTCACTTTGGCTGCATGTCTGTGTCCCGATCTCAATCGGAGCCTCTCCTCCCAAGACCATCTGTGGCTGCCGCTGCACTGTACTAGTGATGTCGGAGCAGACCACCACGATGTTTAGGATTTTACATTCCAATGGCAAGAAGGCAAGAGCCTTTACTGACTTCGAGTGGATGTGCATCTATCTATCTATCTATCTATCTATCTATCTATCTATCTATCTATCTATCTATCTATCTATCTATCTATAAGCAGATATTTTACAATAACACAATAACACATTTGGTGCCTGAGATACTGTGAAACCATGATATTTTTGCCTAAGGTTATCATGCCATCACAACACATTGTGGGCCCTATCTTTGTACAGGCGATATCCCCTATTGGCGCTTGCGCACCTGTTTGCGGTGCCACGTCTATGTGCAGACAGGCCGCAGTGCCGACAGGTCGCAATGCCGATAGCCCACAAGCAGAACCAGCTGAGCGAGGCGGCGTGCAGCGTGTCGGTGGAGCTAACCTCTCCCAGCCCCCACGCCAAACCTAACCTCCCCCCATGCCTAAACCTAACCTCCCCCAGACCCTAACCCAAAACCTAACCTCTCCCAGCCCCCACACCAAACCTAACCTCCCCCCATGCCTAAACCTAACCTCCCCCAGACCCTAACCCAAAACCTAACCTCTCCCACCCCCACGCCTAAACCTAAGGTCGGCATTGCGGGTGGTCGGCATAGCGGGTGGACACCCCTGTTTGCGCGTGCCTTAAAGCAGGGAAGATTGCAGTCCGCTGTCCAGGTGTTATGCCGAGTTTTGCACCCCCGCCAGGCAGCAGCAAAATGCATCCCCACCTCACGGGAACATATTGTAATGATGTATACAGAAACATAAAAATGATATAATTGTTTGGGTAGATGTGACCTCCTTGTTTTTAAGTTAAAACAGCCCAAAAATATGGTGGCGATGCATGGTGGTGCGGGGAAGCATAACTCGTCACAACAATGGGCGCGAACGCAGATTAGAGGCGTGCCAAATCATTTATGCACTGCGCAAATGGGATTTGGGCGGTGTTAACCACCAGAATTATTCTGGTAATGGCCCTGGCAATGCCTGGGCGTTAGATCAATCAAACCAGATTCCCATCTTGCTGTCCATGTAATACAGTTTGCGTGATTCATGCTGTAATTCTTCCCATGTCTAATTTGGATAGGTGTAGGCCTATTGACTGTATATATTATCCCTATCTCATAACGACACCATCACATCATATACCTGTTAAAAACATCTGAGTTTTGATGCAATTCGGGTTATTTTGTTGACTGGGGTGGGACAATAGAAACGTGTTTGCAGCGGGTAAACGGCAGAGACAAAAGAAAAGATTTGAGGATTTACAGTGGACTCAATTAAAACTCGACTCGTGCCGAGGCTTGTGCCAGATCGGCTGTGATGCCAACGACCCTCCGGGTTATAGCAGGTGGAGGTGAATAGCCTATTGCAAGTAGGCTACAATGTACAAGTTTTCTCAATTAATTTACCATAACCCCTCCTTGCAATGTGATCAAAGTTTCTCAGTGTATTATAGTTGATTGCCTCACCGAATAATCTGCTGGTTACCCAATTTTAGCAGCAGAATTTGATGTACTGGGGTGGCACGTCCGTGCATAATGACGTTTCTGCGCTGCGCGGAGATTATGGTGCGCTCCAGCGCAGCGAGGTATTTTTGCACGTAAGAGGTCCTTTTCAAAGCTCTTAGCGCAAAGTAATTGCGCGCTGCTGACGATAGGATAATGCATCTATCCCCACATTTTAGCAGTGAAACGCCTGCTTGCATGTGGCACGCCTATGCCTAGTACAATTATAACAGGCATGCGCTTGTGCCCGCCCCCAATTTGCATTGCGCATGGTGTTAAACGAGCGCAAACGCGAAATTATCGTTTTTGGGAAGATAGGGCCCTGTGTGTGTGTGTGTGTGTGTGTGTGTGTGTGTGTGTGTGTGTGTGTGTGTGTGTGTGTGTGTGTGTGTGTGTAAAAAAATATGCTTGGCCGGTGGATTTTTTCCATCTACCCGCCAGTGAGTCAAAAAGTTAATTTCGGGCCCTTACTTATTCCCCTGTTTAAACGTTCAGATCAGACTTATTTTACAGTTTTTGCTTGTACTCTTCCTCTCTGCAGTGTTTATAACTGATCCACTGAAAAATAGCTCCAAATATCCCCAAATCCTGTTATGTTGAGTTTTATTCAAGAATAGCGTCGTTAATAAAGCTATGCTAACTCAGCGCGATAAACACATTTCACTTCCTATACGTTCTTCACAATAAAAGTGTTGCATTAGTTTGTCAGCAGAAAGCTTTTAATATGAAGGAGCTGCAGCAGGAAATGGAGCGTGGTGTGGGAATGATAGAGGTGCCATTCTCCCTATTAGAAGTCGGTGTACCATCCAAATGATGTAGAAGCTGTTATATTAAGGTCAAATAGTACTGGGACTTTAATTGTCTCCTAAACAGCAATGAGCAGCGCTGCGTCCAGACATAGCTGGACTCACCAACGTTAGCTCTTGTGTGTGTGTGTACCTTGAGATGTTGGAGTTGTCGTCGGTCATCATCCAGCTGCCTCCGCTTGTTCTCAATCTCTGTCTGCTTCTTCCTTTTGTCCTGTAACCACACACGCACGTGCACGTACACACACACACACACACACACGCACGCACGCACGCACGCACACACACACACACACACACACACACACGCACACACACACACAAATGATTGCATGTGATTATTGGAGAGTGCACTATTATGTATTATCCAATGTAAAGGCATTGTGTGTCTACGTGAGTATGTGTTAAGAGAGAAGTAGTGAAAGAGAGAGAGAATTGAATTTAATTGAGAGCAGTGGTGTAGTCCCGGCAGAACGCGTGGGAACGGCGTTCCCATACTTCTCCAAGCAGTGTTTTGTGTGTGTCAACGTGTGTGTGTATGTGGAGCCAATAAAACGAGTGAATCTGGACAAAGTTGTCATTCGTCTATATTTAAGGTGGGCTGAATGATTCACATGGCATCAACTCGTGAGTCGTGGCTTGAAGGAAGAAGGAAACGTTCCACCTTAAATTTAAGGTGGGCTGAATGATTCACATGGTATCAACTCTGGCTTGAAGGAAGAGGGAAACACTCCACCGGTCCACCTTAACTAGCTAGTAGTGGCATTTTAAGCATCAAAATGATTTTTTTCTCCCAGTACCTGACGAGATAACAAGTAAAGATGAAAAGGCAGCCAAACATCCTTTCATTTTTCGGACCAGTTGCGAAAAAGGTACGTTTACAATCATTTAGAAGCAATGTTAAAAGCTGTTTTGGCACCAGGCAGGCACACGCCCCCTGGGCCAAATCAGCTACACACGGAAGCACACCGGTCCGGTTTCTCAGTTTCTGCACATGCGCAAGCGGTGTACATTTTACTATGGAGTGCACGTTACATTACCGAGATTTATTTTCAATTAACGCTAATCAAAAGTTAGCGTTAATCACCAGATTGCAATTTGCAACGCCAGAATTCGCCACAAAATGGTAAGTTACTTGCTAAAAATGCCAGCCGCCGTGCCAAATGATCAATTATGCAGCCTTGTGCAACTTGCGTGATGCTTGAGACTTGTTTAGCTTAGCTGTTTGTGATAACTGACTCTGTCATGGGCTACTTCTGCAGTGTCTAGAGGACACAATAAATTATGTGTGTGTGTCAGTGTAGTGTGTGTGTGCATGCGGGGGGACCTGTGCGTGTGCTGGGGGAGGGGGGTGTTCCGCAAATAGGTGCGTTCCCTCACTTCTCAAGATAGCACTACACCTCTGATTGAGAGAGAGGGAGGGAGATATATATATATATATATATATATATATATATATATATATATATATATATATATATATATATATATATAGAGAGAGAGAGAGAGAGAGAGAGAGAGAGAGAGCGAGAGAGAGAGAGGAGTGTTTCTACAGCCATGTTTCCATCTAACTGTGGAAAAAGGTCAGGTACATTTTGTCATTTCCATGCAGCCTTTCTGATGCAGTACCAGTGTTTCCCACAGGGTGGTGATGTGCTTCGATGCTGTTGGGTGTGGGGTAAATGACAACTTGTTACTGATGTTTTATGTATTGAACCCAGTCAATCATATTTTTCCAAATTCTAGGCACAAAAGTCTCTCAGTCTATTCACCTTATGTAGCCACGCCCATTTGACCCAGTTGTGTGGTCGTTAGACGACTTCCGGCTAAAAAATAAATAAATAAAATGGCTGGCGGCTCCAATATCATCTAACTCTGAATTAACTAATAATTTAGCCAATTGTATGTAACATACCAAATAAAAGCAAACGGCAATGTCTAACGCCATGTAACTGGCTCGTTAAGTCTCGCATTCCAGGGAATTACGTTAACGTCTGCGGGTCTTATAGACGTAAGTGGCTCGAGCGCTCGGAGGAGAGAAAACTATCTGAAGCTTTCTTTGTTGGAGTCCAGGTATGTTTTACAAGAAAGTGCTCGTCATTGTCGACGATAACGTTATCTGACCTGGCTAACAGTGGATACTCGCTTGCTTGCTGTGTACCGAGCTCAAAGTAGTAGGCTACGTTCTTTGTTTTACCCCCTGCACTGTCCGCTACAAAAACAACTCTCTTCTTCATGACGTTCTTTCATATTTGGTGCCCTGACCGCCGGAAGTGTTAAAACAACCTGGAAGAATTTGGCCCACTGCTGCGTCTGAACATAAGGTGAATAAGCTAATGAATTTGCAACATTAGCTGATTGGTACTTCCATCTGATTATTGAGGCTCTCATTCAAGCCTGCCTTGTCTTCAGTGTGTCGTAGAGAGGTGCTGATTGGAAGTTGGGGTGGTTCTAGTCTCTGTGAGAGGAGTCTGGCAGCGCTGGTCTCCTTTCCCAAATTGCAAAAAAATGCTCTGTTTGGTTTAACCAATCACACTCGTCTTGGTCTGGTTGGCCGCTTAGCGGCAGTGCCTTTGGAAAATTGTTTCCAACAATCCAAATCTTCGTCAAAGCTTGCCATTTTCAGAGTGTAGCAACCAGCTAGCGTGTAGGTTTCTGCCGTTAGCTTGCTAGCTATTAGCGTTGTTGTTTTCATTTCAGCGACCGGGGACATTTATAGTGACACACAGGGAGGAGGGAACGGAAGCCAATGGCAGCTTGTAAGCCGTGAGCAGAAATGCCGTCAGCGACTGAAATGGTCGCCTCCAATGGGAGAGCAGCTGTAGAGCAGGGGAGAGGGCTTATGCCAGCAGCCTGTTTCCATGCAGCTTCCTCACGGAAGTGAGGGGAGACTGGCAAGCGAGACTAGGGTGGGTCAGTGTGTCATAGAGAGGTGCTTATTGGAAGTTGGGGTGGTTCAGTGTGTCATAGAGAAGTGCTCATTGGAAGTTGGGGTGGTTCAGAGAGGTGCTCATTGGAAGTTGCAGTGGTTCAGAGAGGTGTTCATTGGAAGTTGGGTTAGTTCAGTGTGTCGTAGAGAGGTGCTCATTGGAAGTTGGGGTGGTTCAGTGTGTCATAGAGAGGAGCTCATTGGAAGTCGGGGTGGTTCAGTCAGTGTTGTGGAGAGGTGTTCATTGGAAGTTGGGGTGGTTCAGTGTGTCGTAGAGAGGTGTTCATTGGACGTTGGGGTGGTTCAGTGTGTCGTAGAGAGGTGCTCATTGGAAGTTGGGGTGGTTCAGTCAGTGTTGTAGAGAGGTGTTCATTGGAAGTTGGGGTGGTTCAGTGTGTCGTAGAGAGGTGCTCATTGGAAGTTGGGGTGGTTCAGTGTGTCGTAGAGAGGTGTTCATTGGAAGTTGGGGTGGTTCAGTGTGTCGTAGAGAGGTGTTCATTGGAAGTTGGGGTGGTTCAGTGTGTCGTAGAGAGGTGTTCATTGGAAGTTGGGGTGGTTCAGTGTGTCGTAGAGAGGTGTTCATTGGAAGTTGGGGTGGTTCAGCGTTCAATGAAGAGAAACATCCAATGCACTTTTCTCTGCAAAGCCTTTATTTTCATGGCTAATGCATGGCATTACAGTCAGATTAAAAGTTACACTGACACTCTGCAACTTTAACAACAGATGCTCTGCGTCATATCATATGTGCAGTTAATTATGGTTATTGTTCACTAACACACTTTAAGCACTTGGCAGCCATTAAGTCTTGATTGTTTGAAAATGACACCAGCAAGAAGCACCAGCTTCACGCATCATGGCACCCGAAATGAGTCCGAAACAAAAGATTCCTTGGTGGGCTCTTACTTCACCTGGGTGGGTATAGGAAACATTGCAATAAATCACCATTTGCATAAGATATTGAATAGTTAGGAGAGAGAGGAGTCGTTGGGCACAGAGAGAGACACAAAAACAGAGGGAGAGAGGGCGAGGCAGACAGAGAGAGACAGAGAGAGGGAGGGAGAGAGAGAGGGTGAGGCAGACACAGAGAGAGACAGAGAGAGAGAGAGGGATAGAGAGGACGAGGCAGACACAGAGAGAGACAGACAGAGAGAGAGAGAGAGGAGGAGAGTGAGGCAGACAGAGAGAGACACACAGAGAGAGACAGAGAGAGAGTGGGATAGAGAGGATGAGGCAGACAGAGAGAGAGAGAGAGAGGCAGACAGAGAGAGACAGAGACAGAGAGAGAGGGAGAGAGAGAGGATGAGGCAGACACAGAGAGAGACAGAGAGAGAGTGGGAGAGAGAGGGTGAGGCAGACACAGAGACAGAGAGAGGGAGAGCGAGAGAGGATGAGGCAGACACAGAGAGAGACAGAGAGAGAGTGGGAGAGAGAGGGTGAGGCAGACACAGAGAGAGACAGAGAGAGAGAGAGAGAGAGAGAGAGGATGAGGCAGACACAGAGAGAGGCAGACAGAGAGAGAGAGGAGGAGAGTGAGGCAGACAGAGAGAGACACAGAGAGAGAGAGGGAGAGAGAGAAAGCTGTATCTATAGTGCATTACTGCTTCCTATGGCCACTAATGGGTGGAGGAGATGGGGTCTAAAAGGTTGAGAGTCATTAAGACTGGCGGTCAGGCCTGACACAGAGCATGATTTGCTGCTTCTAAAGCCATCAATACACCCCTATGTGTGTGTGTGTGTGTGTGTGTGTGTGTGTGTGTGTGTGTGTGTGTGTGTGTGTGTGTGTGTGTAGGAGTGTGTGTTTGAGAGAGAGAGAGAGAGAGAAAGAGAGAGAGAGATAAATTGTGAGGTAGAGAGAGATAATGTGTGTTTTTGTATGTGTATGGAAATAACTTACAGCTATGGCCTGGAGTTTCTCCTCTTGTGACACCTCCACCTCAGCCATCCTAAAGGAGGGAGAGAGAGAGAGAGAGAGAGAGAGAGAGAGAGAGAGAGAGAGTTGTTATAACCACACTTTATCACTGACATCAGAGGCCACACTGACCTTAGTGACAAACAACATTCCTTATAGTGTTCGGCCATCGCCGGCCATTTACCGTCCCAAAGACTTCCCAGCGACTGTCTGTCTGTTAGCGCTAAGTCAGTGTCTCTCCCCTGTCAGTGAGAGTCAGTGTAGGCATGCTAATGTCTGTTAGCGCTAAGTCAGTGTCTCTCTCCTGTCAGTGAGAGTCAGTGTAGGCATGCTAATGTCTGTTAGCGCTAAGTCAGTGTCTCTCTCCTGTCAGTGAGAGTCAGTGTAGGCATGCTAATGTCTGTTAGCGCTAAGGCAGTGTCTCTCCCCTGTCAGTGAGAGTCAGTGTAGGCATGCTAATGTCTGTTAGCGCTAAGTCAGTGTCTCTCTCCTGTCAGTGAGAGTCAGTGTAGGCATGCTAATGTCTGTTAGCGCTAAGTCAGTGTCTCTCCCCTGTCAGTGAGAGTCAGTGTAGGCATGCTAATGTCTGTTAGCGCTAAGTCAGTGTCTCTCCCCTGTCAGTGAGAGTCAGTGTAGGCATGCTAATGTCTGTTAGCGCTAAGTCAGTGTCTCTCCCCTGTCAGTGAGAGTCAGTGTAGGCATGCTAATGTCTGTTAGCGCTAAGTCAGTGTCTCTCCCCTGTCAGTGAGAGTCAGTGTAGGCATGCTAATGTCTGTTAGCGCTAAGTCAGTGTCTCTCCCCTGTCAGTGAGAGTCAGTGTAGGCATGCTAATGTCTGTTAGCGCTAAGTCAGTGTCTCTCCCCTGTCAGTGAGAGTCAGTGTAGGCATGCTAATGTCTGTTAGCGCTAAGTCAGTGTCTCTCTCCTGTCAGTGAGAGTCAGTGTAGGCATGCTAATGTCTGTTAGCGCTAAGTCAGTGTCTCTCTCCTGTCAGTGAGAGTCAGTGTAGGCATGCTAATGTCTGTTAGCGCTAAGTCAGTGTCTCTCCCCTGTCAGTGAGAGTCAGTGTAGGCATGCTAATGTCTGTTAGCGCTAAGTCAGTGTCTCTCCCCTGTCAGTGAGAGTCAGTGTAGGCATGCTAATGTCTGTTAGCGCTAAGTCAGTGTCTCTCCCCTGTCAGTGAGAGTCAGTGTAGGCATGCTAATGTCTGTTAGCGCTAAGTCAGTGTCTCTCCCCTGTCAGTGAGAGTCAGTGTAGGCATGCTAATGTCTGTTAGCGCTAAGTCAGTGTCTCTCCCCTGTCAGTGAGAGTCAGTGTAGGCATGCTAATGTCTGTTAGCGCTAAGTCAGTGTCTCTCCCCTGTCAGTGAGAGTCAGTGTAGGCATGCTAATGTCTGTTAGCGCTAAGTCAGTGTCTCTCTCCTGTCAGTGAGAGTCAGTGTAGGCATGCTAATGTCTGTTAGCGCTAAGTCAGTGTCTCTCTCCTGTCAGTGAGAGTCAGTGTAGGCATGCTAATGTCTGTTAGCGCTAAGTCAGTGTCTCTCCCCTGTCAGTGAGAGTCAGTGTAGGCATGCTAATGTCTGTTAGCGCTAAGTCAGTGTCTCTCCCCTGTCAGTGAGAGTCAGTGTAGGCATGCTAATGCCCTAGCAGAGCGCCGCTGGAGATTCCTGCTCTAATAGGTTCCAGAGCTCCAGGATGGAGAATGGACACAGCCAGAGGGAAGGACCACTCCTGCTACTGCTAACACGGGACAGATCTATTGTTGCTTTAGGGTCACTCAAAAACCATACTTCTTACGGCCCAATTTGTATTTTTTATGCAATTAACAGCTGACATTATCTAGCCCTTGTACAAAGTTACTAATGACCCCTGCAGCAAGTCAGTTAGAAAATTAAAGCTAAATTGCTAAATGAGTGAAAACATGAACTTTTATGGGAGCAGCAACCAGTTTTCTTTTGACTAATGTTGAATGAGAATTCCTCATAGAGATTCCTGTGATAGATGGAACGCCTAGAAACATAATGTGATCGGTTTCTCATGAGCAATGCTAGCCCAAAAGTTAAGCCAACTATTCTGTATCAACACACCACCGATTGGCCGTCAAATTATTTTGGTTGCTCAACTCGTAAAACAAACGAACCTCCGATGAGTTGTGTCACGGATGCGTGACGGTAATGCTGTTTTTGTGGGTGTAAAAGAATTCCACCCGTGTGTTCTCTACAGAGCAGCGGAGGGAGGTGGTGTGCGCAGCGCGGATTGCGGCCACGACATCTCAGCGGCCGCATGCCTTCTCCTGAAACTCACAACACATATGGGATCCTCATTTCCTTCCTCTGGTCCAAAACCAGACGCCAAACACAAAAGAGCTCCGGCAAACAACTCTCCAGCCTCTCCCCCTCTGTGCCTGTTGGCTGTGGTCATGTGTGATGTGTGAGGACATGCTTTGAGCATGTCACTCCTTCTTATGAGCGGCCTGGACACCCTTTGAATCTGCATGCATCATTTAACAAGCAAGTCAAACTGGAGCTGGGAGAGGAGGACTACAACTTATAGGTCCAACCATAAATAACATGCCCCCTCCCTAGACTTTGCTGCAAGGGAGGTAGAGCACATAGTGAGTGCAACACTGGTCCTTATATATATATATATATATATATATATAACATTTCCCTTCATGCTTGTTAGTTTATCGACCAATCAGGGAGGCTGTTGGACTTGTGAAAGGCTCAAGGGCGAACTGTCCCTATCATAAAGAGTTCACGCGCACATTTGCCTGCGCATGTACCACAAACACACACCCCACCGCTGTCCCAGCAAGCCACACCACCATCACATGAGACCCTGCGGAGAAAAGTTAAACCACAACCCCACACGCGTGCACGTGGCAGGCACACTCACACACACACCCACGCACGCACACACACACACACACGCACACACACACACACACACACACACACACACACACACACACACGCACAGACACACACCCACAAATACAGGCACATTCTTTCTCAACTTCTCCTTTCTCATCTCTCCAGCACAAACAAGAAGAAAAAGAAGTCTTTGGAGAATGCATCAAATCAGCCTAAACATAGAATGAAAGCAGTGTCTATACAAAAAATACACCTGGACTAATGTATAGTAGTTATATAACTAAATGATGTAAAAAAAATCAACAACAAAATAGAGTGCCAAAATCATCTACCTGATGGTTTTTGTTGGTAAATTGAGTTCTTTTGTCAAGACTCTTCTATATACACGGCGCTGCCTCCAGTGAGACAGGGCTGTTTTAGCAGACTCCTCCCTCCCCAGCCCCCTGGCCTGGCTACAGTCAGAGCCGTAGATATAGAAGAGTCGCGACATCTCCATTCACTCCAATGGACCAGTTTTTTACTCTCAAGAGTTCCAGGAAGTAAGGCCCTGGATTAAGCAGCACTGTCGAGTTGCAGCAAAATGGACAGTTTGTGTTGTACTTATCAGTTAAAAATTATCAGCTTTATTTTAGCATTCAAAAGTAGCGCAAGACCCCTTCCTGGCTGTTCATTGGCTAATAATATTTTGGTCCTCCGCTGACGCCACTCTCTCTCTAAATTGCTCTGGCACAGTGATGGCTCATTTCCACCACATATAACAGCACAGTACAGCTCTACTCGATCTGGTCTTACTTGTCTCTACTTGATATAGACTCTGGGGCCCTTTACACGAGGACAGTTTCTGAAAGAAACGACACAATAGCGTTTCCTTCACACCTTTTCCTTCAGACCTTCTCCCTGTTTACATGAGCGCTGTTGAATTTTTAAAACGCCGTAATGTACATGCCAGGTCGCTAGGTGGCAGTGTGATCACCTTATTCTTTGCCCATACAAGGACGCTTACTGCATGACGTAATTTCGCTTTAAACGCGGAAGTAGAGTACACTTTCCGCAGTTATTTAGACTTGCCAAAAAGCTTTTTTCAAGCTAAAAAAAACAAACCCAAACTGTTAAAGTTTTAATATTTGTCGGGTGAGAATGTAACATATATGTGACCAGTTTATCAGAATAACGCCTATTGGAAATCTTTAACGAGCAGCGAGGACCGGGAGCGCTGACTGTGATCTGTCACCCTACTGCTACTGGCAGTGAGAAAACACTGTCGACGTGCTTTTGTAACTAACGTTAAATGCCGACCGGGTACAGCCATCGGCTCCTCGCAGCAGTAACGCTATGAACATGTAACTGAAGTTGGCCGCAGTGTAGCTTAATTCTGAGTGTTGCCAAACTTCATTCATACTGACGTTGTATTTGGTTGCCAACTCGCGCACGGCATCGCGTGTGTCGCCTGTGCAGGTACGTCAGAGTTTCTGAAATGTGCCGTTCCAAAGTGATTACATGGAGCGCTCAGTGGGGAGCGTCACCAAGAATTTCACTCTGGAGGGTGGTTTTAAAATGTGTCGTTTCCTAAGCGCGAATTCGCCGTCGCCGTCTTAATGGGAGGCACTAACGATACAATAATTCCCCGTTTCCATAGGAAACCGTCCTCGTGTAAAGTGCCCCTCAGTTTCCATAGCAAGTTTACTCGCCTCCGCCCACACCTGGTCGTCATAGCGACCGCATATCTGCCCTCCTCCCATAGCCGAAGTAGGCTATAACGTATAACGTTAAAATTAAATCCATACACAGATCTTTTAAACTGATTATGAAATACTGGTGCCTTTAAATTACCTACAGTGTGCATGGGCAAATGTGACAATCGGTAAGGAGAATGGATATCACTTTGTTGTTACTCAAACTCACATGCATGCACTGCGCGGGGGACGGGAGTTGCGCTACAGGGAGAAGGGAAGCCTCTACCCCGGCGGCCTCTCACCAGGCAAGACCGTGGCTTCACTAAACCCCCACCTCCGGCCTAGCGGAGCCAACGCAGCACACTACAAAGGGCTTCCCGAGGAGCAGACTTTTTCTCTCTCAAAACAATTGAAAACCACCGTCATATTAAAGCTGAGCAAGGAGATCGATTTTATTTCACCAGAGCCGAAGGCAGCAACACAAAAGACTGATGGAAATAACATTAACAGAAGAGAAGGTAAGCCCCACTAAACTGGTATCCAGCATTGACAGTCAGTAGATACAGTAAACACAATTCTGCCTGACCAATCAGTCGTCTGCAGTGTTTTCACGTCACGGTATGGTACCGGGTTTACAGCCCTGGACCCTCAACAAAACAGGGACCAAAACTAACACGACTCAACCCCGACTCAACCCGGGCTATCCACGTTTTTGATCGGTGGAATGAGACAAAAAAGCGAGACGAGCTGGGCGGGGCCACGCTGATACCAGCGGTGGAAATGGGCCATGAGACAGGACCATTTTAGCTGACTCCTCCCTCCCCAGCCCCATGGCCTGGCGACAGTGAGACAGGGCTGTTGTAGCTGACTCCTCCCTCCTCAGCCCCCTGGCCTGGCGACAGTGAGACAGGGCTGTTGTAGCTGACTCCTTCCTCCTCAGCCCCCTGGCCTGGCGACAGTGAGACAGGGCTGTTGTAGCTGACTCCTCCCTCCTCAGCCCCCTGGCCTGGCGACAGTGAGACAGGGCTGTTGTAGCTGACTCCTCCCTCCTCAGCCCCATGGCCTGGCGACAGTGAGACAGGGCTGTTGTAGCTGACTCCTCCCTCCTCAGCCCCCTGGCCTGGCAACAGTGAGACAGGGCTGTTGTAGCTGACTCCTCCCTCCTCAGCCCCCTGGCCTGGCGACAGTGAGACAGGGCTGTTTTGGCTGACTCCTCCCTCCTCAGCCCCCTGGCCTGGCTACAGTGAGACAGGGCTGTTTTAGCTGACTCCTCCCTCCCCAGCCCCCTGGCCTGGCTACAGTGAGACAGGGCTGTTTTAGCTGACTCCTCCCTCCTCAGCCCCCTGGCCTGGCTACAGTGAGACAGGGCTGTTTTAGCTGACTCCTCCCTCCTCAGCCCCCTGGCCTGGCTACAGTGAGACAGGGCTGTTTTAGCTGACTCCTCCCTCCCCAGCCCCCTGGCCTGGCGACAGTGAGACAGGGCTGTTTCAGCTGACTCCTCCCTCCTCAGCCCCCTGGCCTGGCTACAGTGAGACAGGGCTGTTTTAGCTGACTCCTCCCTCCCCAGCCCCATGGCCTGGCTACAGTGAGACAGGGCTGTTGTAGCTGACTCCTCCCTCCCCAGCCCCCTAGCCTGGCGACAGTGAGACAGGGCTGTTTTAGCTGACTCCTCCCTCCCCAGCCCCCTGGCCTGGCGACAGTGAGACAGGGCTGTTGTAGCTGACTCCTCCCTCCTCAGCCCCCTGGCCTGGCTACAGTGAGACAGGGCTGTTTTAGCTGACTCCTCCCTCCTCAGCCCCATGGCCTGGCTACAGTGAGACAGGGCTGTTTTAGCTGACTCCTCCCTCCTCAGCCCCCTGGCCTGGCTACAGTGAGACAGGGCTGTTTTAGCTGACTCCTCCCTCCTCAGCCCCCTGGCCTGGCTACAGTGAGACAGGGCTGTTTTAGCTGACTCCTCCCTCCTCAGCCCCCTGGCCTGGCTACAGTGAGACAGGGCTGTTTTAGCTGACTCCTCCCTCCTCAGCCCCCTGGCCTGGCTACAGTGAGACAGGGCTGTTTCAGCTGACTCCTCCCTCCTCAGCCCCCTGGCCTGGCTACAGTGAGACAGGGCTGTTTTAGCTGACTCTGCACTCTGGATCAGTCCATCAGTGGCACGAGGGAGGCCTGGGAGCAGCGGCTGGACTCTGTTGTCTCTATGAGCTGACGGACCGTCCTGTGTGACCTGGGGAAGGTCGCTGCCTGCCTGCGAGTATCAGCACACACCCACAGCCTAGCTACAGCCAGCTGCAAACACATGATGGAGACTGGAGGCAGGCAGCTTTCAGACAGCATGTCACATTTTATTCTATTGGCAATTATGTTTGTTGGAATTGCAGGAACTTTTGGGCCCCATTTTTAACATTGCCCACAATAATCTCTGGAACGCTGCAGGGAATGTGTCCCATGCATAAATTAGAACGAAATGCACTTTTTCTTACGTCTATTTATGCAGGAGAAGTCGACTGAGTGGCACTTGCTGTTTTCCAGTGACAGCCCGCGTCACATTCACACCTAGGAGCTGCCCACTATAACCACTGTCTTCCACTGTTGGTCACTGAGTTTTTCCACTGGAAAACATGGGGGTTACACTATACCTTTCTCTGAGACGCCACAACAGTTGAGTTGTTGAGCAAAGAGAGAGAGAGTTTCCTTCTCGATTGGACTTTCCCAGATGAGGGTCATCGCAAGCCCGCTTCTCTAACCTCTAATCTAGGCTACCGCTGTGACGAGTATTGAACGACATCACTCAGGGCCACTTGATCCTGCTGTCTCCTTCAGGAATTACACCAGTCAGACAGACAGACAGACAGACAGACAGACAGTCAGACAGACAGACAGACAGACAGACAGACAGTCAGACAGACAGACAGACAGACAGACAGACAGACAGACAGTCAGACAGACAGACAGACAGACAGACAGTCAGACAGACAGACAGTCAGTCAGACAGACAGACAGTCAGACAGACAGTCAGACAGACAGACAGACAGACAGACAGACAGACAGTCAGACAGACAGACAGACAGACAGTCAGACAGACAGACAGACAGTCAGACAGACAGACAGACAGACAGGCAGGCAGACAGACAGACAGACAGACAGACAGGCAGGCAGACAGACAGACAGACAGACAGACAGACAGTCAGACAGACAGACAGTCAGACAGGACTAACAGAGAAAGAGATGGAGAAAGGAATGCAGGCAAGCAGGCAGTCACATACAGGCAAACAGAGACAAATGGAGACAGATAGATAAATAGGCAGAATAGACTGTGTTCTCCAACAAACACAGATGTGTGTTTGGTGTGCCATAGAGACACTGCATGAAATAGGCCACGCCCATCATGGGGGAAAGCTCTCCATTCTCTTCCATAGACCAGCGTCATTTTCCTTGAATTAAACATAGCTAAAAGCTGTTGTGTGGTGGGGCTGCGCAGGCAACAAATGTAAAAAAAATAGCAAATTAAAGTTTTCTTGTACTCCCGAGCAAAACAAGGAAGCCGTTGAGAATTGGCGAGAAGAAAAATGTGGATCTAGCTGTCACGGAAGTAAGTTCGAGTGTTCATCTTCCGTATATGATCTTTGTGTGCAACACGTGACATAGGAGAACGCCAGGATTGGGGGGGGAGTTTTTGTTCCCCCCCGTTTTGGGCATGGTTTCTGAACGATGACGCGCTCCGCAGTGTCTCTATGGCTGTCTGTCCTTGTTTGGAGATGTTTGGTCAGATTCGACATGTTCAATCCTTGTTTGTCTGTGTTTAGCATGGCACGCCATGGGGTTAACAGAAAGACAGACAGGCAGTGTTTGTAGGCAGGTGTGTAGCGTTGAGAGGTCAGGGAAACAGACTAATGACTATCTGTATAGTGTATTCCCTGCTGGGCACATTGCTGCAGTAGCACTTCCAGGAACACATTAACTCCCTGCATAGAGGACCAGCAGCATCCTCTCTCCTCATGCTCCTCTGGCCCCAGGAGCCACTTTACTGAACTGACCTAAAACAGGTTAACTGTATGCTTAAGAGGGTCAGACATCTTTGTTTATGGATGCTGTGTAGACTGAAAGTGCAATAATGAATGTAAAAATCTCTTTTCCAAGGTGAATAGCAGCTGAATCGGCAGGTTTGACCGTCCCACCTGACTACTAGACATAGATTTGTGTTTGTTGGTCAGAGCAAATGCGTAACTGAGGTCACAAAAAAGTCTGAAGTCTGAAACTAAACTTTTGAAACTTTTAAATTTTGCCTTTGTAAGACAGTGGTTCTTCTCAATGTGAGGTCCGGGGACCAGGGGACCACTCCTCGAGGGGGTTCCAGGGGGTCCCCAGCAAATTGATGAATTGTTCAACTTCACCATTAATTAATTTACAAGAAGTTAACACAACTGGAGGATGTAGCTTCACTGTTATCTCTATACAATACAGATAGTCAGATCATTCTGGACCAAATCATATCTAACTAGGGCTGCACAATATATCGTTTCAGCATCGTCATCACAATGTGCACATGCGCAATAGTCACATCGCAGAGCATGCAATGTCAAGTAAGGTAAATGAACTGATAACATACAGTAATGCACGCCCTCTTGGTGACGTTCTAAGCTCTTTTCCTACTAACTATAGTACTTTTACTCACTTAGGATCCTGCAACTCACCCTGTCTGTGGCTAAAAACACACTAACTTCCAACTACGGTATATCAACCGCGCACGTTACCCACTAGGCCACCTTCTTAAATGAGCAAGGCTTGATAGACCTATTCAAGACTTTTGGTGAAAATTCCTGTATTTTTTCATATCGCAATATATATCGCAGAATAAAAAAATATTGCAATGTCAGTTTTTTCCAATATCGTGCAGCCCTATATCTAACAATACAAATAGTCTCAGATTTGGGTCCAAGAGACAAAACTCCTCAGTCTATCTAGCTGGAGGTGTTAGTGGCAGATTAGATCAGGTCTTATTACTAATCTAAAGCATGGTGGTGATATATTGTGATCCTGCCACCCACATTTTTTAAATGTAAACAGTAGAGCAAAAGATGGCAGAGGACTTGAGACACAGAATGCCCTGAGCTGCTCTCAGACCTACATTACGACTGCACGGGATGTTCCTCAGCTGGCTCCACGAGCCAACAGGACGTCCCACACACAAACACACATTCATGAAGGCACACAAACACACACTTAGGGCTGTGCAGTTAATCAAATGACAAGTGAAATTGCAATTTGAACACGGGGATTTTGATTTGAACATGGTGGAGAATCACACTCTGCCCATGAACTGTACAGAGATGATGCTGGCTAATTTTGGACAATTAGATGCCTCCTTCCCTACTGTACAACCAACCAACCAATCAATCAATTAATACATTAATAAATTAATCAATCAGAATAACCAGTGTGAGTGAGAGGATACATGTAGATAGGAAGGCAGAAGGGCAGAGGAGAGAAGGATCACTTTCATTTTACACTATCCATTCTCCCTCATGCCATGTGACAGATGTGTTTTACAGTAACTCAAGTGTTTTATCGCAATTCAACTTGCAATTTTCATTCAAATATTTTATCAACATGACTTATTGTTTTTATTACACATTAATCAAAACACCAACAGACTGAGAACACACACACACACACACACACACACACACACACACACACTTATATAGAAATTGTTTTCATGGCATTTGTGCTTTATTAGATAGTGTTAAGTGGCGAGACAGAGAAGATGAGAGAACGAGAGGCGAGGTCATGCAGACAGACCCACAGAAATTAACGAGTGCACACGCACGCATGCATGCATGCACGCACGCACACACACACACACACACACACACACACACACACACACACACACACACACACACACACACACATTGTCTGGCACAAACGCGTCTCCTCTTCAGAAGGAATGAGGACTGTGCTGACTCTCTCTAATGGGTCGGGCTGCATCAGAAAGCTGAGAGACTCTGGAGGAGGAAACCAATCTGAAATCCCTTTCCCACTCTTTCACACTCAGTCTGGAGTGGCACTTCTCTCTCCTTCTCTCTACTCACCACTTCCCCCTCTTCCTTCCTTTGGGACAATACTCCTCCCTCGCCATTCCCCTATAGGCCCCACACACACACACACACACACACACACACACACACACACACACACACACACACACACACACACACACACACACACACACACCAATACCAAGTCCGCTTATTATAAGGCACGTGGGCTTGTTTTTCTGTAAAGTCGCTTACAAATATTGGTAGTTGCATGTTGTGTTTTTTTTTTGGCTTGTTTCTAAAGTGTAGTTGCGTATTTTGGCTTGCTCCTTTTTTGTCAAGCAGATGTTTTCGATAGTTTGTCCTGTTTGTCCCTGTTCCCTCCACATCTCCCCTTCCCCCACACACACACACACACACACACACACACACACACACACACACACACACACACACACACACACACACACACACACGCACAGCTGCCAGTCAGTGGCCCTGTTCACACTTGGACAGCTCTGCGTATGTCAGTCCAAACGTGGCATTAGAATGCGTCTCCACATTCGTAAGGTCACTCTGATGTCACGCAAGCAAGGGAGGCAGGAAGGGACCCGGAACTGGGGGTAACCCGCCATTCAAAACAATGAGCACGGATGTGAATTTTGTAAATAAGCAAGACACATACGTGGTCTGGGCTTCGGTTTTTTCCCCGAATATTACAAAAGACCCCGCTGATTCATAACAGGTCTAAAGTCATGTTATAGCAGTTTATAACGTTAATAGGCTACAATGATTTTTATATCAGCCGATGGATCGCTACAAAGTAAGCATCATCGCTCAACTTTGATTTTGGACGCTGTTACTCATAAAAAGTATAAACACTAGAGCAGTTCTAGAGCAGTTCTCAGATACAGGTAACAATCGTGTTTTTTACCCTTTCCGTCCATCAGTTCAAAGTAATGCAAAATATTCCCAGGGTGTGAAGTTTATTGTTGTGTCTAGGGTTGTCAAAAGTATCGATAGTATCGAAAAGTATCAATACTAAAAAAATTAAATGGATACAATACTCATTTGCAACATTGTTGATACCACCAGTGCTTTCTTCTAATGAAAAATCACAGATTTCCCCCTCCCTCTCATTGGGTATCTGTTGCTTCAAAAAGCTAAACGTGTTCTGGTGGCTAGAGTGGCGGTAATCTGCTGTCTAAGTTCAAAGTTTTATCAGGACTAGATTATGGAGAAGTGTGCATCTGTCCGTCCATCTGTCTAATTTTATTTTTATGCCTCTTGATGTGTCATCATCCCCCCTTCCTGTGGTATCGAAAATGGTATCGAGTATCGATATTTTCCTGGGTATCGGTATCGAAGTAGAAATTCTAGTATCGTGACATCCCTAGTGTGTCCCTTCTGAAAGTGAGTCGGAGCTACAGATTCCACCACGCGTCAAACAACTGCTACAGTCTGCTTTTAATAATGCAGTGTAACAAAATATATCTATTTTAATTGCACTAATTTAAAATGTAACAATTTGTAAGGAAAATAATAATAATAATACAGTAACCGTTTGTAAGCCAGTCTGCAGAATAGCCTAATAACATGGAATTCCATTTGCAATGTTATTTTTCACTCTCTTTTTAAATAAGTTTAATTCAAGTAAATCTATTTTATCTTCATCCAGGTCTAGATAAATAGCATATAAAGAGAGAGAAAGGGGGTGGGGGTCGCTTCTTTTGTTGGGCTTGTTTCCAATAGACTTGGTTGCTTCTCTTTTGAGAACTGGCAACACCGATTTCAGGCCAGCAGCATAGCATACCCCCCACACACAGACACAGACACACACACACACACACACACACACACACACACACACACACACACACACACACACACACACACACACACACACACACACACACACACACACACACACACACACACACAGCACTACATCCTTCAATCTCTGAGACATGACACAGACCCTGCCGGACGTAAGCGGCACGATGCCAATAAAAACTGGGGGACGTCCGCTGAGGTCACATGAGTGCGCCGGGGGTCAGAGGTCAAAGGCCACAGGTCGCCCACAGATAACAGCTCAGTCAGTAAGAGAGGAGAGAGGAGAGACGGGGGGATACTGCTGTATAACACCCCGTGTCAAGAGGACAAATGAGAATCCACAACACACATGGGGAGACACATGGGGAGAGACCAGAGAGGAGTGTGTGTGTGTGTGTGTGTGTGTGTGTGTGTGTGTGTGTGTGTGCGGTGCGTGCGCGTCTGTGTGAGTTCTGACATCTAAATTTTGTCCAAGGGTCAGCATGACCCAACAGGATGTGGTACGGCAGGTTAAAAGGACAATTCCACTGTGGTTGGAGTTTTTATTCATTTCCTGCACCCCCTTACTGTTTTACATTTTTCCAGTGTTTTTTTTTTAACACATTTTGAGATATGAAGTAAATAAAGGCTGTCTAGATATTCCAGCCTACCCCGAGTAAACAAGAGGGGCCAATTTTAAGCTCTGATTGTCTAAAGTCAAGCTTTGATTTCCATTCAATTTGACAGACTATGGGGCTAGATGGCTTAACTAGGCCGAGCATGTACCACTATAAGGGAACATTCACACCAAAAGCGTTTTTGGAGCTGCCAGCGTCTTTCTGCAATTCATTCTCTATGTAAGGACGCGCTAGACGTGCTCCTCTTTTAATGAACGCACCTGGCGTTTAAAACGCTGGTGGTGTCTCGTCTTTTTGGAGGAGCGCTGTGGGCGTTTTAAAGCTGAAAAAGTTGAACATTAGAGGAAAAGCGTGCTGCTCGTCTTTTCCACTCCTACATTCTCTCCTCCCGAGGGATTCTCGACCTCCGCTGCTGACAGAATTGGAAATAATCTGGCTTTTATGTTGACAGTGAACAACATCAAACAGACAAAACTAGCTGGCTCCCGTCCGTGTGGTCGTTGTGCTGCTATCTGTACTGCACGCGACTGCAGGGGGAGTACAAAAAAAACTCGACATGATTTTCATAACGTTCTGACTGAAAAAAAACGCTTTTGGTGTGAATGTCCCCTAAGGTTAATCCTTCGCGTGGCCGACCTGGGTTCGAATTAGTGGTGCAACTAACGATTATTTTCATAATCGATTAATCTTTGTCGATTATTTTCTCGATTAATCGATTAGTTGTTTGGTCTATAAAATGTCAGAAAATGGTAGCAAATGACGATCAGTGTTTCCCAAAGCCCAAGATGACGCCCTCAAATGTCTTGTTTTGTCTACAACTCAAAGATAATATCAGTTTACTGTCATACAGGAGTAAAGAAACCAGAAAATATTCACATTTAAGCAGTGGTGTAATGTAACTAAGTATAAATACTTAAGTACTCTACTTAAGTATTTTTTCTGAGTATCTGGGCCCAGTTGCACAAAGCACCTTAAGTTTGCTCCTTAGGTATGACACTTAAGGTTTGATTTTGAGCAGTGGGTTTCCACTCAGAATACCCATCAGATTTCTCCTCAGCTGAGGAATATACTTAAGGGTGTTGCACAGACATCCTTAAAAGGTTTCCTTAGTTAAGGAAAACGCTGAGGCATTTACTGTACTGGAAGAGATTTTACGGCAGTAAAATTCTACTGTTTCCATGGAGACCGTCACGGTTGCGTTTTCTCCGCGGGTCCCGCCATAGATAGACTGTATATTGTCCGCGCGCCTCCGTCTACTTGTGATATCACCTAACAGAACAGAACAACAACAAACAAACAAGACAAGGCAATGGCAGCAGAACAAAATAAAATAAAACCAAACTGGTCAGAGGAGGAAAAGACGATGCTATTGGAGGAATACAATAGGAGAAAACTGATACTAAAAAGTAAATTTGATCCACTGATTACAGCCAGCAGAAAACAGCGAATGTGGGAGGAAATTAAAATTAAAATTAATTCACGAAGTTTGGGTGGTCCAACTCGAGACGCTCGGACAAATTATAAATGGACTGACGGTCAAATCTATAATGTAAAATCAACTGCTCATCATTAAGTGTATCCATTGGGTTCTCCCGGTCTCGGAACACTCTTCTCGGGATGCGTTCATTTTCTTCATGTATCGCCATAAACTCAGCCATGTTGCGGTTAAGGTAGAGCCAGAGGTACCTTAGTTTTTTTTCCTTACTTTGGTTGCTAAGGTCTTTTGTGCAACAATTAAGGAGCTTCTTAAGTATTAAGAGCAAGATAAGGAGCAAACCTTAAATACTTGAGCAAAAATGTTAAGGAGACCTTGAGGAGAAGACTTAAGGTTGTTTTGTGCAACAGACTTTATTTTAAGGAAACCTTAACTCCGACTTTAAGGAAAATCTTAACTTAAGGTGCTTTGTGCAACCGGCCCCTGTACTTTACTTGAGTATTTATATTTCTGTCAACTTTCACTTTTACTCCACTACATTTCCCAAATAAAATGGATACTTTTACTCCACTACATTTCCCCCAAGCATCTTAGTTACAAAGTAAAATCAGAAGAAATTGCGTAGCCTGCAAGCAATCAGGTTTGGCAAATCAGTGCTCCTAGTTTGCAAGTTACGTTAATCACAATCCACACGCCATTCCATTTGGTGGCTGTAATGCAACATAACGTTGTTTGCCAGCGGCTATAAAAGTCAAGAAGAGGAAATAGACTTCCACTCAAGCCCAGGCATGTCTTTTGCTTGATTTTTTTTGCAGCATTTACTTGTACTTTTTACTTTCAATACTTAAGTACATTTAATATCAGAAAATTACTTGTGATACTTAAGTACAGGAAATATCAAGTACTTTAAGACTTTTACTCAAGTAATATTCTAATGAGTGACTTTGACTTTTACCAAAGTCTTTTTCTGGGAAGATATCTTTACTTTTACTTAAGTATGGTTTTCGAGTACTTTATACACCACTGCATTTAAGAAGCTGGAATCAGATAATTTTGACCTTTTCTCTTAAAATTGTACTCATAACAATTCATCGATTATCAAAATAGTTGTCTATTAATTTTCTGTCGATCGACTAATCGATTAATCATTACAGCTCTAGTTCGAATCCGACCCGTGGTCCTTTGCCACATGTCATCCCCTCTCTCTCCCCACCTTTCCCGTCTCTACTGTCCTATCAATAAAGGCAAAAATGAAAGAAAGAAAACAGACTATAGCTATTCATAGCTTTCAAGGGGCGTTACGTGCTGCCGGGAACGCCCACCTGGCGGTCAAAAAAAAACTTGTTCATTCCGTTGCCTGCGAGTGGACTCACGCTGTTTGTTCAGCCAAAGTGCCGCATAGCCTACCTGTTGTGCTATCGGTTGCACTAAACCGACGAGGAGACACGCCTGGCTTGTGTTTTACAGAATCCCGTCGGAGAAAGAAAGGAGAAGGTTGTGGATTTGTGCGACGTGGTTCAGTCGCTGGGGGCAACATTTTTTTGCTTTTTTTTCTACCATCAAAGTACACACGTCTTTGCTCTTTGCGGCCAACATTTCATCAAAGGTAAGCTCAAGTAACGTTAACGGGGTATTAATCATTATTGTAACGTTACTTGAGCTTACCTTTGATGAAATGTTGGCCGCAAAGAGCAAAGACGTGTGTACTTTGATGGTAGAAAAAAAAGCAATTTTTTCCCCCCTGCCCAGCGACTGAACCACGTCGCACAAATCCACAACCTTCTCCTTTCTTTCTCCAACGGGATTCTGTAAAACACAAGCCAGGCGTGTCTCCTCATCGGTTTAGTGCAACCGATAGCACAACAGGTAGGCTATGCGGCACTTTGGCTGAACAAACAGCGTGAGTCGACTCGCAGGCAACGGAATCAACAAGTTTTTTTTTGACCGCCAGGTGGGCGTTCCCGGCAGCACGTAACGCCCCTTGAAAGCTATGAATAGGGGAAATGGTTTGCATGTTGAATTGATTGGGTTGTGTGACTGACAGGAGGCGAGTGTTGTAACATAACCGCAGAGAACATTAGTTATGTTTTTAAAAATGTATTTTGGAGAGAACACAGGAATCAACCATGTAGTGACCTGGGGCGGTATCTTATCTCTTCTTGTTTACAAGGCAAGCAGAAAGACACCCACTGAAACGCTCTTACAAAACTTTATAAGGTGTACAAAATGTAAGGTCAGAGGTCGCGGACAGAGCAGCACCCCTGCACTTCAGCAGGATGGATGCTTGCCAAAACAGAGGGTGGAATTCTGGCACTCCAGGTCCGTACATCAACCTGGGAAGCCTTCTACACCACCACACAGCTCCACTGGACGCCAGCAACTGCAGTTCTCCAGCAAGTCTATGTGAAATTGTAATTAGAATGACATCTGATCCTTGGATCGCATACAAGAATCTATAATTGAAATGTTGGCAGATAAGAAAAATGTTGATTACATAATAAAATGCCACGACTGCATCTCTCAGTATCAAGGCTTACTGTAATATAAAGGCTTACTGTAATGTAATGGTATTTCAAGAAGTTAGGGAAGAAACCAGAGCGCGTAGTAGCAAAAGGGTAATGGTCCTCAGGACTGAGATGTACCTCCCGCCTTCATCCTTCTGCCAACACGGAGTAACAGCATTAACATCGACATGACTTTAAAGGCATTGCTTTGATGTTTACAGACCAGGCTGCTCTCTCTGGTCAGTCAGAGGCCAGACTCCTGCTGCTCTCTCTGCTCAGTCAGAGGCCAGACTCCTGCTGCTCTCTCTGCTCAGTCACAGGCCAGACACCTGCTGCTCTCTCTGTTCAGTCACAGGCCAGACACCTGCTGCTCTCTCTGTTCAGTCAGAGACCAGACACCTGCTGCTCTCTCTGTTCAGTCAGAGGCCAGACTCCTGTTGCTCTCTCTGTTCAGTCAGAGGCCAGACTCCTGCTGCTCTCTCTGTTCAGTCACAGGCCAGACACCTGCTGCTCTCTCTGTTCAGTCAGAGACCAGACACCTGCTGCTCTCTCTGTTCAGTCAGAGGCCAGACTCCTGCTGCTCTCTCTGTTCAGTCAGAGGCCAGACTCCTGCTGCTCTCTCTGTTCAGTCAGAGGCCAGACTCCTGCTGCTCTCTCTGTTCAGTCAGAGGCCAGACTCCTGCTGCTCTCTCTGTTCAGTCAGAGGCCAGACTCCTGCTGCTCTCTCTGTTCAGTCAGAGGCCAGACTCCTGCTGCTCTCTCTGTTCAGTCAGAGGCCAGACTCCTGCTGCTCTCTCTGGTCAGTCAGAGGCCAGACACCTGCTGCTCTCTCTGTTCAGTCAGAGGCCACACTCCTGCTGCTCTCTCTGCTCAGTCAGCAAACTCGACCGGATATAGGAAGCCTATGGCCTTGCATTACTGGAGCGGCCTATCAATGTTAACACAGGAACCATTAGGCCAAATAGGTGCCTAACCCTTATGGCAAGATCCCAGTCCCCACTTAAGGCTCTCAAGAGACTCAGGCTGTTTACGCTAAGTATGTTTGTCCAATATCTGCCCATCTCTTCTGGGATTACAACATGATTTGTTTGATTCACTGAGGGTCGGGACAAGACCCAATATACATTCTCCATCTCCGCCTCCAGCAACACTGATGATCATCATATGAGTGTGTGTGTGTGTGTGTGTGTGTGTGTGTGTGTGTGTGTGTGTGTGTCGGGAGGTGGCACATATGAGCACACAGACATGTACTGTCTGAGCACATTTTCTGAGATTAAAATGGTGTAGTGGCTAAAAATGACAGTTTATCAGAAAAGCGACCGAATCTGCCGAGAAGCCAACAAATCCCCTCTTGCCTTATCTGTCATGACGAAGCAGCAAGGAGGGGGACTGCACAGAAAGAGAGGAGGATAGAGGAGATAGATATTTAACAGAGAGAAAAATTTGAAAAAAGAAAGAAAGAAAGAAAGAAAGAAAGAAAGAAAGAAAGAAAGAAAGAAAGAAAGAAAGAAAGAAAGAAAGAAAGAAAGAAAGAAAGAAAGAGGGAGGGAGGGAGGGCGAGGCAGATTGCTTCATTATCTAATAAACTTCACATTTCGGCTATCTGCCCAGATGTTAGTCCTTATCAGTTTACAAGCTGAGCAAGCTTCACCTAACAAGCTTTCAACACAAGACAGTAACCGAGTGTCCGTAATGCACTTGATTCCATTTTTTCTACGATGAGTTTACTAATGTGATTTCACTGCAGAAATGGTGTAATGTTCTTCAGGACAACAAGGTCAGTTCAGAGCAATTCGCAATATCCATCAGACTCAGGCTGCTTGCTGTGGACACGGCGTGAAGCCATTCCAGATGCCTGCTGTGATGTCATAATAAGGCTGTAGCAACAGTCCTGCCACCCAAAAGCTAGCAATGATGTCATAATGGTGCTAGTGCTTTCTTACTGAAAGATTGAATTAGCACTATCACTTTCAAGCTAGAAAATTTTGCTTTATATCCCTGAAACATGTTGGTGTAGCTATTAAACACAGCAACGTTCTGCCTTTATGTTACCTTTATGCCCCTGGAAATAATGTGGAGTGTTATCACAGCTATCACAGGCACATTTTCATACTCTTCCAATAACCGTCTGTGTGCTGGTGCGACTTCACAGATAAGCAAGCGGGGGAGAAACCTGAGCCGTATAATAGATTTGAAAGAAATTGCATGAATATCAGCAGGAGGAACGCCGCCATGCATTTGAACAGTTTAAACGTCTAAATACCAACGGCTGCTACAGACTAGAGTTATCACACAGGGTTTTGCTGGCTCAGAATGGAGCTTTGGGGGCGTGACTACTACGCTTGACAGTAAGCACGATTGGACGGATCCTGCTTCCTGTCGAGCTGCGGCGTAGACTACACTCAACTTTTGGGTTAGTGTGTACTATAGTCATTAGTCAGGATTATCCTGAACACAAATACATCAGTAATTGTCAGAAATTATGGAGCAAAGTATTTTCACAGCACTGCACGTTTTATACACAAAGTAATTTCAATGTACAAATGTGAGAGTAACTTTGAAATTCTCTAAATAAATGATACAGTTAAGGGTTGAGTCGAATACTCCAATGAAACAACTAGCCGGTACAGATAATGTAGTTTTTACGAGTACAAGATCATCTGAGTGTAAATATCCGTAGGCCTACTCGTGATTAGGCCTACTCGTGATTAGGGCTATCGTTGGAAAAAAAATTCGATACCAGGATACAGATACAAATAGAGTAATTCATTAATTTTTTGTCGTACTTTGAACGTTTTGGTGGCATCTCGGCACACTGAACTGACAACAACAACAACAACAACAACTAGAGATGAAACAATACCAACATTTCATATCACGATTATAGTGACTCAAATTATCACGGTTATCATCAGTATTATCACGATATTGTTCAAATGTGCTGAAAATCTTCAAAAAACATTCAGTGAAATCATTTCGCCTAGTTTTAGGTTGAAAACTCAGACCAAAAAGGTAGTGATACACTCACAAACGCTGCACGTCTGCATCTGGGAGACGGTTGCTAACTTTGGTTAATGATGGACAGTATTTACTTTCTTTTCAAAGTGCTGTATTCACGGTAACACGGCTTTACAGTACGGTTACCGTAAGGGAATTTGATCACAGTTGATCATTAAACCAGTTATCGTTTCATCCCTAACAACAACAAAAATTAAGCCACACCCACTTTCAGTCTAATCCCAGCCCACTTTTGATTTAAACCACGCCCCTCTCCGAGTACAGCTACAGATACGGATCATTTAGTTGGTTAAACAGATACAGATAATGGTGTAGTCACTCATGCCTAGTTAGTGTGCAGTGGAGGTTGTCTTGAACTCATATAGTATCAGGCCTTTGGGGGGTGTCTTGTGGGGGGCAAACATTCCTCTATGCAGGAAAAACCCTGCACAAGTTGCAACACTTACAAAGAACTGACTATCTTTTCTCTCTTGGAAATCATGTGCTTTTTTAACCATTATTTATCAGGGACGGTTGTTTTTCACTAACATCTCGCCTCACTTACACGCACATGCACACGCACACACACACACACACACACACACACACACACACACACACACACACACACACACACACACACACACACACACACACACACACACACACACACACACACACACACACACACACACACACACACACACACACACACACACACACACACACACACACACACACTGCCCAGTACAACCAGTTTCTCCTAGACTTGTCCATTGGAGACATGTGCCTTGATCAAGAGGGCACTTGGACTTGAGTTGCTTCAGCAGTGGAAAGCATTACTCATTCATATTTCACAGGCAAAGTTTCACAGCTGGTCTGACTGGGATACGAACCAATAGCCTTCCGGTCACTAGCCTGTTTCCCCTATCTGGGTTATTGGTGAGAGCTGATCCAAGCCAGTGCACCTGCCAAGCCAGTCATCACACAACACACACGCACGCACGCACGCACGCACGCACGCACGCACGCACGCACACACACACACACACACACACACACACACACACGCGCACACGCACATACACACACACACACACACACACACACACACACACACACACACACACACACACACACACACACACACACACACACACACACAAACACACTATCTCAACCTATTTTTCTTTCACACAGACAAGCAAGACATAAGCACATAAATACACACACAAAGCCACACACAAAGCCACACACAAAGCCACATACACACACACACACACACACACACACACACACACACACACACACACACACACACGTGTGCGCGCACACAACGTACACTTTAACACATAGACACAGTCATACAAGCACAGTCACACACCTGGCTGTCCAGAGCCATGGTGAATGATGATGGTTGGGTGGACAAGACAAGTGCTGTCAGCTCTGCTGTGACTGACAAAACACAGAGCAGCCGAGCGGACATAGACCCTCCACTCACATACAGCACGTGGCTGAGGCCTATGGTGGACATGGCATATGCCTCATACATACAAACTACAGTACATACACCACGTGGCTGAGGCCTATGGTGGACATGGCATATGCCTCATACATACAGACAAACTACATAGCAGACAATTAGCAATACATAGAATGTAATCTATCTATGCAGCAACATGCTGTGAGTTTGGAATCAAGTCTCTAGTCTGTCATAGTTACGGCTAAACAATAATCATCCGATGGTGGACATCCCAGATCCGGATCACCGCCAAAATGTTATCAGTTGTTTCGTGGCCCAAGGCCTCTCTGTGCACCAAATTGCATAGAAATCCATTCATAGGTTTTTGAGATATCCTGCTGATAGACTTATAGACAAACTAACAACAGGGAAACATTAGCTCCTTGGCGGAGGTAGAAGAAATCACAACAGATTGGATTGGATGACGTGGCTGATAGTGAAGGGGTGAAATAACAGACGGGTCTCAGTCCATACCATTAACTAGAATACAAAATAAATAGGCAGCCAACTCCAGACTTTGTTCATCTTTAGCTATTTAATAATGAGAAAGAATTGGCTTGCCATGTTTGCTGTTTTTCACACTCACGCAGTTAGACACATTCACACCTGGAAGCTGCCCAGGAGCAGCCAGTACAACCACAATCCAATACTGTTGAGCATTGATAGCTGCACTGACGCAAAAGGGATGAAATGCCTTAGCTCACCTTGGCAGTAGCTGTTGAGGGAAGACAGAGCGTTTCTCATTCACTTTCCCCTGGCCACATTTTCAAAGCAAGTCCAGGAATCAAAGTTATTTTGCTGAAGAAAACAGCCAAAGTACAGTACTTTGATCTTGGATATCCCACATGAAATCCTTCTGAAATGCAATGGGTGTGTTGCAATTCTGGACTCTTATTATTATTGTTGTCAGGCAACTTATAAGTCTCGTCAACGGTTGTTGACCACAAAGTCCCTTCTGTTCTCAGGACAGAAACCCATGAGAATGGCAGAAACAATGGATATGAGAACAAACACATACGCACATGTCTAGTGCTCTTTCCCCATTCTTTTTGTTTCCATGCCGATGCCTGCTGTGATCAAAGGGAAAGGCAAAACAGACTGTCAAAGACTAATGGAATTGATCCAGTTGATATTATTCTTTTTCAGAGGCATGGGATGGGATGGGGTTGGTTTTTCACTAGGCCATCAGAATATTATAAACATAGGCCTATTATTGACATTCTTGCAGAGGATGGAGGGACCAGGTGACGTCACTAATGGTAACCTAAGCTGAATTTGAACTCTGTGTATCTGCTCTGCCACTCCTAAAGCCGACTGCCTGCTTAGAAAAGTGCCTGGTCCGCTGCACAGTGCTGTGAATTCCAGACAGGAGTATGTAATGGCCATGGTTTATCAGCTCATGCGCCATGTTGGAGCTCACATCACAACACACCATAGAAATACCCTGCTACTCTCACACACTCCCCTCACTCCCACAGCCCGCACTGAACACAGCCAGCCAGCCAGCATCTCACCCAGCCACGGTCACGGCTGCCTGGCGGCGCCACCGTCGACGCAAAAAAAAAAAAAAAAAAAACAGCCAGACTGACCCTCATCCCGAAACACGCTTCTTTGCAAAACAGGTCGATATTACATGATGGATGATCAAAGGCATTCGCGTAAACATGTCGTCCTGTTACTGTACACCTGTCGGCCTCCCTGTATCTATAGGCTATTGAGAGCGGGCCTCTGGGCATGTAATACATTATGTTGACCTGACACAATAATAATGCAGCATTTTCACTATAATGACTTGACTTTATTATAGGCCTATTATTTAACGCTGGCGTTTTATGTCCCCTTTAATGATGTTGCGCCTCGTGTTGTTTACGAATTGTCATCTAACGATGCAACCCCATAATAATGCGATCATCGTCACACAATATTTACAGTAGCCTACGGGACTTCAGCAGTAGCCTATAGGCTATAGGTGCCTGCTGTCAAAAGCCAAACAAGTGTTTTTGTCTCCATCCCTCCTCTTGCTCCGAGTGAAGGATGCTGCTGGCTGCCTGGAGGCTTGAATATTGCGCCGCTGCTGCCAGGCGGGCGGCAGAGCTGGACAAAATCACCCCAAACAGGTCAGCCACAGGAATACATGCAGGGTGACACCACACTGTAAACCAACACTCACTCTGTAGCAAGTCCCTTTCTCTTCCCGCCGCAGACGTCTTCCACACAGCGCGTCTCTGCTGCCTCCGCGGTCGCGATTGTTTATTTCTGAGCGTCACTCCTCACTCCTCCTCGGCCACCCCTTCCTCTCCTCCAGTCCTCCTCCTCCTCTTCCTCCTCCTCCTCTGGCTGGCACCCCTTCTGTTATTGACGAGGTGATGCCGCGGGCAGCTTGTGCGCTCTGCCCGACAATAATAGCATCCCAATTATTTCCTCTGGAGCGGAAAAAGACGCGCGGCGGACTTGGCTTGGATCTCAGCCCGCGCACTGGTGATCTCATAGGCTGTAGCGTGTGAGGGGCGTCGTCTGAGCTCAGGCAGGTTGTAGTAGGCTATTTAGCCTAATGTATGGGTGTGAGAGCAGAGTGGTATGTAAAGGGAGTGGGAGAGGGAAAAGGATACGCCCCCCTCCCATAGAGATAAGGGGGGCCCTGCGCGCCGTTGACTGAGATATGAGGCCTCCTCTCCAAAACGGGGGCCTGCTGGCTCTCCTCCAGCCTTATCATATGACTTCCAAGGAACCAGGCTGTCTGCGTTAACAGCGAACAGGCTACAGAAGAATGGCGTTCAGCCTGAAATGCAGGATCAAGTCCAATTGTGCAAAACAGGGGAGAAAGGACCATTCTTCCAGTTCCACTGTCCCACTCCTCCATCTAGTGGTGGAAAGGCTGAACGTCAACACTCCTTCATAATGTTTTTCACGCTGTTATAATAACCCGAGGCTATGTGGCTGAAATTGCTTTTAGCCTAAAGCAGCGTTGTTGCTTGTACTGAAATTGACACACAATTAGATAGCCCCCCCCCCCTCTCTCTCTCTCTCTCTCTCTCTCTATCTCACTCACTCTCTCCTTGTCAAAATTTGAATGTATCACAGGAGCAAAACATGCATTTATGCATCTATTTCTACTCTAGCTATAGGCTACATATTTCGCCAATAAGACTACTCTTCTGTTTGGCCCAAATTATTCTTGCAGATCTTCATAGGCCCTTTTCACAGCAACCGTTTTGAGGTGGTAAAGCAGGTGTAAGATTAAGAACCAATGCCATTAATGATTGTTCCATTCCATTTTAGGTGTTGCAGTGCCAGGGCCTTGCAGTGCCAGGGCCCCATTAATGTTATTGTTACACCTGCTTAACTTCCTGTTGTACCACCTCTGCTGTGAAAAGGGCCTCTTCTCATTGCACCCAATATCCAGCAGGTGGTGCTCGAGCTCCAGGCAAATGTTAATTCTACATTGCAGATTTCCAATAGATTTTCTACAACCATCTGAAAATCTATGCCAATTCATTTGTGGTTGCTGGACCAAGAAATACCAAAGGAGAGGTCACAGTCTAGTGTCTCTAGTCTGAGTTTATGCTAGCATCTGTTCTCTCATAGTGTGCGCCTTATTGAACCAGGGACAGAAGTTCTACACACGGAGTCTATTACAGCTAACAATGTTCTATTTGCTAGAATAGGCATATTCCCTTGTAGTCAATTAGTTTGTTTCTATTTGCCTCACATCACCCCTGCTACCTCTGGGGTTTTATTTTCATTCCACAGACTAGAGCTGGAGTTAATCTATCAGTCAGTGCAAAATGTAAAAAGAAACTACAGCTCACTTGTCAATAACATTACCTCCATTTCCCCTAACCCCAATTTCTCCATCCAAAGACTGAATAGACCAAATCACCGTGACGTCACCATGTAAACAAATTTACTTCCGGGTACCACTTGGGGAAGGCGGCAGGTTTAAATGTGCGTGTTGTCAAATAAATGCTGTCAAACCCTCTCGTTGTTTTCGGCCGACTACTTTCAATTTAAATGGTTAAACGGTTGGTAAACATGCTTGTCCGACGTATCTAGCCTTTCTTCTGTGTTTGTTTTATGTAGTGTTAGCTAGCTAATAACGTTTGTTTGTCTGTCAAACTCGCTGTTTTTTTACATTACAGACAGAGTAACCTCGCGTCACCAGGCTCTTCTCGGCGAGAAAGAGCCTGGTACAGACAGAGCTACTGACGCCACGTCAATTTAATTTAGCTTAAGTCTACTCTAGTCTGGTCCAACAGGTAAATTAGCTAGTCTGGTCTCCACTAACGTTAGTGAAAGTGTTGTTTAGAATGATATTAAACAACAACACAACACGGACGAACCATTTTTGTCTTCTTTGTCTGTTTTTGTCTTCAACACGTCAGTTTGTGCCGTCCACCACCATTATAATGTGTGGACCTCAGGGGTACCCGGAAGTAAATGTAAACATCCCGCTGATTTGGTCTTAACTCCACTACTTCCTGAAATGAGTAGGGCATCTTGGTTTCCTGTCCTACACTATTGGATGAACTGATTAATGTCAGGTGTGCCTGACTGCTGCAGTCACAACAACAGTGATCAGGCACACCTGACATTAATCAGTTCATCCAATAGTGTAGGACAGGAAACCAAGATGCCCTACTCATTTCAGGGAGTAGTGGAGTTGTGCAAGTAGTCTATTGGGAAACATTCTATACATAGCAAAAAAATGTCTTTGAAATACATGCCACCTAGTCTTACAAAATGACTGATAGTAGAACTAAACTATGGAACTTTTTAAAAGACAGACTGGATTAGACTGAACAGCACATCAAAACAAGAGGATTACACCTTACTGTGCCAACCCTACCACTCTCCTGGCCCTGTCTTGCAGGAGCCTGGTGGTTGGGCTCGTTAGGCTGATTGAGTGCACCTGCAGTGTCTCTATCCAGGCAGTAATGCAACTTAAAGTGATAATCTCAAAGAATTTCATGTAAATAAATGTCTGATCTAGGGATGCACGATATCGGCAATCATATCGGTATCGGCCGATGTTAGTCATTTTTAACATATCGGTCATATCGGTATCGGTCAGATGTTGCAATGTTAATATCGGTTATCATTATCAGCCAAATTCTTCACATTGATATGAAATGATGCAGTAAATCTATGATTTATGGGCTTTTCCAAAGGCTTTGCAAATAAAGAAATGCATAACTTTTTCAAATTCAGTGTTAACATGTGTTTTTCAGTATGTACAAAATGTGATGATCATAAAAATGTGGTTTTATACAGATCATATCGACATCGGTAAATATCGGTTATCGGCCATAACAGCAATGTTAATATCGGTTATCGGCATCGGCCAAAATTTTCATATCGGTGCATCCCTAGTCTGATCACTATCTATCTGATAGTGAGTTATTGTTTTACCATTTATTAATTGTACTATTTTATATTGTATATTGTTTTAAATGTGCTATACAAATAAACGTAGCCTTGCCTTGCCTTGCCTTGCCTTGGCTT